>NC_142464.1:45833303-46136334 GCF_049115385.1 Moschus berezovskii | reverse complement strand
CACAGGGCAAGAGGACAATCCCACCTTTTGGCTTTGGAAATCTACTTAATTGAGATTTCCAATGATTGACTTTTTACATTTCCAGCAACAGTGTACAAGAGTTTCAAAATTTCTTCACAATCAGTTGCAGTGTGTGTGCGTGATCAGTTATGTCTGACTCTTTGTGACCCCATGGACTATAGCCCACCAGGATCTTCTGGCCATGGGATTTTTCAGGCAAGAATAGTGGAGTGGGTTGCCATTTTCTCCACCAGGGATCTTCCCGACCCAGGGATCAAACTTGCGTCTCTACGTCTCCTGCATTGGCAGGCAGGTTCTTTACCCCTGAGTTTCCTGGGAAGCCCCTCATTTGCAGCAAAACTCCCTAAAAAAGAGTTGTCTGGAATTGCTATCTCCAGTTTTTCTCTTTCCTGTCTCTGAAGCCCATTCTAAGCAATTCCTCATTGCCACCCCTCCACTGAAAAAGATCTATCAAGGTCAACAATGACCTTCTCATTTTACCTGCATTTTTAATACAACTGATCATTTCCTTCTCTTTGATGAGCTTTCTTGCATTCCAAGTTATCTCACTCCCTTTTCCTTTTCTCATTGATCCTTCCTTCTCAGTCTACTTTCTGAAGTTGTGCTCTTCTCCCTTACTGCTTGATTTTGAAGTAGGCCAAAATTAAATTCTCTATTTAATTCTCAATTTATGCTTAAAACTTTACTGATCATATCCAATCCCATGGCATTAAATGTGATCTAACATACCTATGCCTTTCAAGTGTAATTCCCCAGCTCAGAACTTTCTCTCACTCTAAACACAAGTGACTCCTCAAGAAATTCACTTGGATGTATAATAGTTAACTCAAAGTCAAAAGATATATAAGTAAACTCCTGACCTTCTGCCCAAACTACTGTACATATAATTACCCTGTTTCAGTTGGTAACTCCATTACAGTTGTTCAAATAAAAATATTTGAAATCATTTGACATTTTTCTTTCTTTCATATTCAAACCCAATCCAGAAGGCTCCACTTTCTCAGCCTCTTGCATTGCTACCACACCGATGTGAGATATCATCATTTCTTTCTGAGTTACTGGCAATGGTCATCTAACAAGTCGTATTGATCAAATAAGCTGACTGCTGTAAAACACAATTCTAGAATATGAGTAGCCTAACACAATGAAAGTTTATGTTTGGTTCATGCAAAATTCAAAGCAGATATCCCTGGTCTGGTGGTTCTTCTGAAATACTCTCCTATGCTGTACTACAGAAACCATAGACATCTTCTACAATGGCTCTATAATTCCTAGGGCCTCAGGACCTCCATAGGAAGTCCCATAATCACCTGTTGCCATATTGTTCTGGCTGGAACTCAGTTACATGGTAAGGTTAGCCAAAAGGGATTCTGGAAAACATAGAAGAACACATGGTACGGAATATTTGCCACAAAGCCCTGTCCACCTTTATGCTTGCCTCTCTACATCTATTCTCAACACAATGGCCAGAGTGATCTTGAGACATAAACTAGATCACATCACCCCTCTTCTTAGAATCCTGGGATACACTACTTCAGACTTGAGGCCAGATCCTAACAGTGGCCCACAATGCCCTGAAACTCACAAACTCCCATTAGCCATCTCCTCCCACTTTCTACCTCTCTTCTCAGCTCCTACTCTGCTTCAGCCACATTGGATTCTTGCTGTTGCTGAGACATGCCAGGAATGCTCCCAGCTTACTGCTTTTGTCTATCTGGGCCTTTTGCTTAAAGAATTTCTCCCCAGACACCTGTGTGGGTAACCCTTTTCTTTCATTCAAGTCTGCTCATATTCTTCATGTTAATGAGGCCAACTCTGAACACCCTAACTGCTGCAGTTATAACATGCCCTCCCACTTTCTAGAATTCCCAACTCTTCTCCCTTCTCTGGCATCCCCAATTCTTATTTTCCCTGGCTGGTATTCCTAATCTTATTCTCCTTTCTAAAATGTTTACTTGCTGTCTCTATCACTATACCAGAAGGTAAATACCAAGTCAGTGATTTTTCATTTTTAGCATACAGATAACACCTACAATGGTGGCTGGATTATAGTAGAAGCTCAATCAATATTCTTCTTTAAATCAGTGAGTCAATTCTCACTACCACCTAACCTCACAGGTACAATTATTATCATATCCTTTTACAGGTGAGAAAGTGAAGCACAGGGAGACTGAGCAATATGTAAGATGATCTCACTAGCAAACATCTAGGAAGTAGTGAGACTGACCTTCAAATCTTGGTAGTCTGACTCAAGGGTCCATGGGCACATCACCAGACTAATCTGCTTTTCCACTTGATATCCCTGGAGTTGTTATAATTCATACTGCAACGTCATGAGTTAGGTATTATCAGTAGATATATTTATTTGACAAATAAAGAGCTAGAATAACTTGCCCAAGGCCACATAGTAAGAGGTGGAGCCAGGTTTGATTGTCCCTAACACTTCCACTTGTATTATGTATATTTTTCTAAGAATGTTATTGCATAAAATTACTCCTAGAAATCAAAAATCTCTTCTTTGTTGTTGTGAAAAATCACAAGGTTTCCTTTCTGGGCTGTTATTTTTAAGTGCTGCAAGTATCATTTTCCTGAGTGAATGATCAACCACATCAGATTGCCGTGCTTACCCCTGACCGATTAATTACTTAGTGCTCCTAAAGCCTGGACTGCTGACCCAAATCCTGTGGTCTTTCCTCTCTGTGGGGTAAGCTCTTAATCAACTGGATGTTCAATTCAGTTTAATTCAATTTTTTTTTTTTTTTTTACTGATATGAAACATTTCCCAACTGCTCACCAAAGTACTACCAAGGACCGCTATCTGAACAGGTTTTCATGGACTTCAGTCCAGATTTTAATCAGTCTAGCTTCTATGTGTGTGATTTTTCAATAAAGCCTTTTGGTATCTACAGTGTAGAGATGATGACTTGAGACACAGAGGCTGTTGCTCTGAGTCAGTCTATGGATACCAGAATTCATCTACCAACAGTAGCTCCAAAGTGTCTGTCTGGCTCCAAAACATATGCTTTGTTTTGTCTTGTTTTGCTTTGCTTTCCACCAGTATCTTTGCACTTGATGGAACCATTCCTTTGGGAATTACTTAGTAAAGTATTCATTTTCAAAGAGCATATATTAAATAGTGCACTTTTTTTGGCTGCACCACATGGCTTGTAGTATCTCAGTTCCCCAACAAACAATTTCCTCTTAATGCCTTACCCCAACCCCATCCTAAGAGAATGAGTTCTCTTTCACATCTGAACACCTCTCACTTAGACTTAACCTCTAGTCTGTCATTCCACACCCTCCACCCACACACAGATCTTCTGAAAATGCTATGCATAGTCCTTAAAGCTCTCTACACACAGCTGTTATGTGAGAGAATACTTTTTTTCCATCTTTCTTGTAAATAATACCTGCTTTCAGGAAGTAAATCAGTGTCCATCTTAGGTTGTTATAAGTCAAGGAAAGTAAGCATATTCCATCTCCCATCCATCCCTTTATTCTTCCATCAGACACCTCTAAATAGTACCTGGAGGAGGAAGGCACCATATGAGGAGGCAGGGACGTGGCTGGTGCAATGTCTAATTTCTTTCCTAGAAAGCCACAATACCACAGAGCTGACTTGGGTTTTGTCTCTCTACTGACCTTGTATATCTGACTTAAGAAGGAAAGAAACAAACAAAAATATAGGAGCATAATCAGGCAAGAAATAAAGACTTGAGTTGTCAGAGTAGCAGCTCGCTAATATGGTGTGCTAGCCACAAAGATGTATAAGCCATGCCTGTTCTCACAGAATGTTCAGTCTTCCAGAGGAAATTTTTAAAAAAAAAGAAGAAGAAACTGTCTTAAGACAAGTCCAAGACATACATTTAAATGTCTAGAGAAGGAAGAGCTTATGTCCTATTTAGATAATCAATGAGGGCTTCAGGAGGGAAGTGTCATTTGATAATAATACCAGCAATAGTAATAATAGAAATAAAGTCAAGCTAACATTGAGTTAGATCAAGTTAAACACTTACACAATTTCAGGCATTTTCCTAAGCACTTTATATATGTCAGCTCATTTAGACCTTGGAATAATTCTAGAAGATTTTCATTCACTCTTTCAACAAATATTTACTGAGCTCTTACTTTGTGGCAGGCAGAGTCATATTAGGTGAGCTTATGGCAAAGGAGCAAGACAGGAAATACCACTGCACCCTTGTAGGTTACTTTCTACTGAGAGCTACCACTATAATCTCAGTTTTCTAGGAAACTGAAGTGTGAAAGAGTTTAGTATCCTGACAAAGGTAACACACATTTTTTAATATCCAAGTTAGGATTTGATTGCAATCTATAAGGCATAGAGCATGCTTAACCACTATGCTCTTCCCACACCAAGTGATAGAGTGATCATAAATAAAATAACAACAAAGTCAGTTAACATTTCATTGGACAGTCAGCATATGACAAGTGCTATGCAAGACAATATTATGTGTGCAATAATTGGATTAAGTTTATGACATCATAAGATCCTGCGCTCTCTATTCAGACCACCATATTAAATTCTAGCACTTCCTAGTACTTGGCTAGCTGTGTTGCCTGTTCTTCAGTTTACTCATCTACAAACTCAGTGACATGACTGGACAGTACCAAAGAGAACTGAAGTGCTGCACCAGTGTTTTCATTTGCCTCTGTCCCATATATTTTCAGTGTTTTAAAGGTAGGAGCATGTCTCATGTGCCCTGAAACATTGCAACGTTCAAAAAATATTTGATGAATGAGTGAAAGGTTGGTAGAATGAAAAGCCTTGATCTTGTTGAAGAATTTTCCTAAGTCAAAAGTGTATAGTATGATCTCCATGATTTCAAGAACTTCAGCATTCCAGAAACCACCATACATTGGCAAGATCCTCTTTCATCACCACAAGCCAAGGTAAGCACCTAGCTACATGGAAGATTCTGGATACCCAAGGGAGATAGCTGTGTAGTACAGGCCAAAGGAAGACAACTTTTTCTGTTTCTCTTTTTCTGTCTCCTTGAGTTTGGGCCCAGTTAAAAAGAAACTGCATCAAAAAATAACTTCAAGATGTAGAAGTATTCCTAGCACAAGAAAGGGTGCCCTGCAGCAGAAATCCAACAAGTTGCATTTGTGGGTAATAATGCAAGCCATATCCTGGCATTCTAAACACATTATCGAATCCTCTGCAATTACAGGAATACATTGCTAAGAGTTGAAGCTAGACCATTTTCATTGCTGGCATGGAACCAAAAAAAGAAGAACGCAAGCCCCATCCATTTTCTTTTTCCACTAATGAATACTCCTTTTGTTCCAAAGTCTCCCAAGTCACTCCCCTGACAATGTAGGTAATTAATGGACCATTCTTCTTGATTCAGATGCTGTTGAAAATGTGGGTAGACTTGATAATTGAACCTGCATCCAAACTTTCCCATTATCTAAGTGACTAATAAATGTACTAAAGTTAATAACAATATTTTTCTAGGAACTTCTTTAGAGTTTATTGATAATGCTCATTTGACAAAAGACAAAATGGAGGCAGAGAAGCTCTGCCAAATAAGACTGGAGCAGAAATTTCACTTGATTCCTTCTAAGATGAGACTTGAATTTGGACTTTAATTTCAAATTCAAAGACCTAGATCCATCTACAGGTTTCCAAAAAGTCAGAATTAAATAATTAAAGAGCACAGTCTGATTCAGAATTTTTTAATGACTTATACATATTTTTTAACTTTGAAATAAAAGATTTGGAATAGGGTAAATTTCAGAATCAATAGTTATAATATTTAATGCTTCTGATCCTATTTTATTTAAAAGAAGATCTTCAATATCAACCATCTCCAGAACACTGTAATGATTGTTATTAAAGTACATTTGGCTCTGATTTTTGGAGTAAATAGTACAAAACGAGAATCTAAGAGTTACAAATGTTTCAACCATACAGAAACTTATCTTTTCTGGAATTGGTCTTAGTGAATTTACCTAGACCTTTGCCTCTTTCTCCAAAAGGAATTCTGTACTAAATTTAAATGCACAGGGCAGAATATGATCTGGTTTAGAAGGTGCAATTGTTTACTAATTCAAAAAGATACATGCAACCCAATGTCCATAGCAGCAAGATTTGTAACAGCCAAGACCTGAAAGCAAACTAAACATCCATTGACAGATGAATGAATAAAGAAGATGTGGGGTGTGTGTGTGTGTGCTCAGTTGCTCCATCATGTCCAGTGCTTTGCAATCCCACAGACTGTTGGCTGCCAGGCTCCTCTGTCCATGGGGTTTTTCTTGCAAGATTATTGGAGTGGGTTGCCATTTCCTCCTCCAGGGGATCTTCCCAACCCAGGGATCGAACCTGCGTCTCCCATGTCTCCTGCACTGCAGGCAGATTCTTTACCACTGAGCCACTGGGAAAGCTCAAATGTCCATTGACAGATGAATAAATAAAGGAGATGTAGTGTGTGTGTGTGTGTGTTTGTGTGTGTGTGTGTGTAAAGGCTGAATATTATTCAGCCATAAAAGAATGAAATAATGCCATTTCCAGCAATACAGATGGACCTAGAGATTATCATAATAAGAGAAGTAAATAAGACACCAAAAGACAAAGAGTGGAGGCTAAAACTTATATGTGGAATCTTAACAAATAATACAAATGAACTTATTTACAAAGCAGGAATAGACTCACAGACATAAAAAACAAATTTATGTTACCAAAGGGGATAGTGGTTTGATAAACTAGGAGTTTGGGATTAACATATACACATTACTATATGTAAAACAGATAAATAGCAAAGACTTACTGTATAGCAAGGGGAACTATATTTAATATCTGGTAACTGATGCTAAAGCTGAAACTCCAATACTTTGGCCACCTCATGCGATGCGTTGACTCACTGGAAAAGACTCTGATGCTGGGAGGGATTGTGGGCAGGAGGAGAAGGGGACGACGGAGAATGAGATGGCTAGATGGCATCACCAACTCGATGTACATGAGTTTGAGTGAACTCCGGGAGTTGGTGATGGACAGGGAGGCCTGGCGTGCTGTGATTCATGGGGTCGCAAAGAATCGGACACGACTGAGCGACTGAATTGAACTGACTGAACTGAATTACTTATAATGAAAAGAATCTGAAGAAGAATATAGATAGATGAATAATTTGTTAACTGAATAACTTTGCTGTGTACCTGTAATTCACAAAATATTGTAACTATACTTCATTAAAAATGGTTAAAATATTTTTAAAATGCACCAGTTTCAGTTCAGTTCAGTTCAGTTCAGTCGCTCAGTCGTGTCCGACTCTCCGCGACCCCATGAATCACAGCACGCCAGGCCTCCCTGTCCATCACCAACTCCCGGAGTACACTCAAACTCATGTCCACAGAGTCGGTGATGCCATCCAGCCATCTCATTCTCCGTCGTCCCCTTCTCCTCCCGCCCCCAACCTTTCCCAGCATCAGAGTCTTTTCCAGTGAGTCAACTCGTCGCATGAGGTGGCCAAAGTATTGCAGTTTCAGCTTTAGCATCAGTCCCTCCAATGAACATCCAGGATTGATCTCCTTTAGAATGGACTGGTTGGATCTCCTTGCAGTATAAGGGACTCTCAAGAGTCTTCTATGGAAATGATGCTGTAAAAGACCAAAGGGAAAAGGAGAAGTGGTGGCAGAGGATGACATGGTAGGATAACACCACTGACTCAATGGACATGAATTCGAGCAAACTCCAGAACATAGTGAAGGACAGGGAAGCCTGGCATGCTGCAGTCCATGGGGTCACAAAGAGTCGGGCACGACTTGGTGACTGAACCACAACAAAAACAAAAATTCATCAACTGTAAGTTTCCTGTCCCTGTGGAATTTCCTACATTCAAGGAAACATGCAATATCGAGAAAAAAGATTACCACAAATTTTCCAATTGTTCACACTAAAATATTACAAGCATTTCATTAATAATTTGAGAGAAAACAAGATAAACAATAATTTTGCTCATAAACAAAATGTTGCTGCCATTTCATGTTTACTCATAGACATACAGACAACAGATGGGTCAAATAAAGGAGTTGAGAAAAACCTTTTTGAGGGTAGCACAAAGGAATCACCGAGGAGGTCCTTCAGGTCTATTTCCCAGGAAAAAAGAAAGAAAACTGAAGAGATTACAAAGAAACAGATAGTGTTTGGGGGATCAGCAAGCTGACTGGCAATCCAACATATTAATATTCAAGGAATCAGAGATTGTGGCAAAATAAAAGCACTCTGATTTCCTTAACAAGGAAACACTGTGGTGTGGAAGGTTTTCCAAGACACAAGTGACCCACAAGATATGTTAAGACATTCCTCAGACACAGTCTTTGTAGTCAAATAAGTTGGGAGTAGTGAGTATTATAATTCCTAATCTGTGAAATTAAAAATGTACTAGATGTTAAAGACAGACAAATCTTGTCGGAAAAAAATAAATCTATTTAACATAGTTCAACTTAACATTTCTTAACTCATTTTATCATGGAACAAAACTGTCCCCTCCCTCTACTTTTCCTTCTTTCCTCACGCCTTCTTTCCTTTAGCTATCTTTTCTGGATACTCATTATCATCTACCACTACACACAACTGTGAGTTCTTGAAGGCTTTTAATGAAGAAAATGACATCACCAAATTGGCATACAGAGTACAGCATGAATGGTAGATTGAAGTGGGCTGAGACTACAGGCAGAGAGACCACAGCATTACATGTAATCAGAATTGATAAGACATAGCTGTGATGGCAGCATGGATGGTCAAGGAGAAAAGAACAGAACAAGAATGAAAGAATAAATGCATGCAAGTATGAATAAATAAATGAAGATCTACTCCAGCTCTATCAGAGTAACTCTGATGTTTCTGCCATGTACTCCCAATGGTGACTTTAAGACAGAAAATAGAAGATGCATTATGTAGCTTTGAAAATTCATGGTTTCTATATTTCCAAGGGAAATGTCTAGAATTAATTTAGGATGGAGACTAAGGAGATAATCTGGGATTTGGGGCTTCCCTGGTGGCTCAGAAGTTAACACGTCTGCCTCCAATGCGGGAGACCCGGGCTCGATCCCTGGGTGGGAAGATCCCCTGGAGAAGAAAATAGTAACCCACTCCAGTATTCTTGCCTGGAGAATCCCATGGATGGAGAAGCCTGGTAGGCTACAGTCCACGGGGTCGCAAAGAGTCGGACACGACTGAGCGACTGAACAGAACAGAAGTGAAAGTGAAAGTGAAGTCACTCAGTCGTGTCCGACTCTTTGCGACCCCATGGATGGTAGACTACAAGGATCCTCTGTCCATGGGATTTTCCAGGCAAGAGTACTGGAGTGGGTTGCTGTTTCCATCTGAGCAAACAGGGAGAGGTTATCAATATTTCATTGATTTGTGAAGCAATGCAAATGCTAAATATTTACAGCAATATATTACGTAAAAGCTAATTTGGGATATGGATTTCAATTTACTGCAATCTAAAATTTCAGTGTCTATTATTAACTTGTCTGAGAAGGCCTTACAAATAGCTGAGAAAAGAAGAGAAACAAAAGTCAAAGGAGAAAAGGAAAGATAAACCCATCTGAATGAAGGATTCCAAAGAATAGGAAGGAGAGACAAGAAAGCCTTCTTAAGTGAACAATGCAAAAAAATAGAGGGAAACGATAGAATGAGAAAGACTAGAGATCTCTTAAAGAAAATTAGAAATACCAAGGGAACATTTCATGCAAAGCTGGGCACAAAAGGACAGAGATGTTATGAACCTAACAGAAGTAGAAGGGATTAACAAAAGGTGGTAAGAATACACAAAAGAACTCTACAAAAAAGGTCTTGATGATTCAGATAACTATGATGGTGTGATCGTTCACCTAGAGCCAGACATCCTGGAATGTGAAGTCAAGTGGGCCAGAGGAAGCATGACTACGATCAAAGGTAGTGGACATGATGGAATTTCAGCTGAGCCATTTCAAATCCTAAAAGATGATGCTGTTAAAGTTCTGCACTCAATATATCAGCAAACTTGGAAAATTCAGCAACGGCCAGATGACTGAAAAAGATCAGTTTTCATTCCAATCTCAAAGAAAGGAAATGTCAAAGAATGTTCAAACTATCACACAATTGCACTCATTTCACACACTAGGAAAATAATGCTCAAAATTCTCCAAGCTAGGCTTCAACAGTACTTGAACCGAGAACTTCCAGATGTTCAAGTTGAATTTAGAAAAGGCAGAGGAACCAGAGATCAAATTGTCAACATCCATTGGATCGTAGAAAAATCAAGAGAGTTCCAGAAAAACATCGGCTTCATTAACTATGTCAAAGCCTTTGACTGTGTGGGTCACAACAAACTGTGAGAATTCTTCAAGAGATGGGAATACCAGACCACCTTACCTGCCTCCTGAGAAGTCTGTATGCATGTCAAGAAGTAGCAGTTAGAACCAGACATGGAACAATGGACTGGTCCAAATTGGGAAAGGAGTACATCAAGGCTGTATACTGTCACCCTGCTTATTTAACTTCTATGCAGAGTACGTCATGCAAAATGCCAGGCTAAATGAAGCCCAAGCTGGAATCAAGATTGCCAGGAGAAATATCAATAACCTCAGATATACAAATGACACCACCCAAATGGCAGAAAGTGAAAAGCAACTAAAACCCTCTTGATGAAAGTGAAAGAGGAGAGTGAAAAAGCTGACTTAAAACTCAACATTCAAAAAACAAAGATCATGGCATCTGGTCCCATCACTTCATGGCAAATAGATGGGGAAACGATGGAAACAGTGACAGAGTTTATTTTTGGGTGCTCCAAAATCACTGTGGATGGTGACTGTAGTCATGAAATTAAAAAACTCTTCCTCCTTGGAAGAAAGGCTATGACAAACCTAGACAGTGTATTAAAATTTAGAGACGTCACTTTGCCAACAAAGGTCCATATAGTCAGAGCTCTGACTTTTCCAGTAGTCATTTCTGGATGTGAGAGTTTGACCACAAAGGAGGCTGAGCACTGAAGAATTGATGATTTTGAACTGTGGTGCTAGAGAAGACTCTTGAGAGTCCCTTGGACAGCAAGGAGATCAAACCAGTTACCCCTAAAGGAAATCAGCCCTGAATATTCTTTGGAAGTATTGATGCTAAAGCTGAAGCTCCAATACTTTAGCCACGTGATGCAAAGAACCTACTCATTGGAAAAGACCCTGATGCTGGGAAAGATAGAGGGAAGGAGGAGAAGTGGACAATAGAGGATGAGAAGGTTGGATGGCGTCATCAGATCAATGGACATGAGCTTGAGCAAACCCTGTGAGATAGTGAAGGACAGGGAAGCCTGGCCTGCTGCAGTCCATGGGGGTCACAGAGTCATACATGACTGAGCAACTGCACAGCAACAACCACAGTAGATCACTTATCTTTCCACAGCTCTGACGCCAAGGCAACTAATGGGTCACAGAATATTCAGTGCAGCCAGTTACTAAGCATCATTTAAATAAAAACTAAAAGGGACATGAGTGAATCCCAACTTGTGAAATTTCTAAACCAAACCATTTTTTTCTTAAAAACCATGATCTTTGCCTCCTTATTCCTATCACCTAAAATCCCCTACAACTTGTCTGTCTCCCAGACAAAACTAAATCATCTTTAAGTTGTAGCTGGAGGTCCATCCAGTTCATGAAGCCTTTTCCAGCTGTCTTCACAAGCACATAAGTCAAAATGAACCATTTCTTTTTCAGAGTTCTTAACACACACCACTCCTATCTTTTATGGCACTTCATACACCACACTATTACTAGATGGACATAAGTCTTCCCTCCAGTTACAAAATGTGTGCTCTTTCAAGGTAAGTCTTACTGATTTCTATTCTCCCACTTTATCCCCTTTGCTTAGTGTCTGGTAAATAAGTGCCATTAAATTTCTGAATTTAATATCTAGTGAACAAATGAATGTATGTATTTAAAAATGTATGAAAGCAAGAATGGAAGAATCAATGCATACACGAATGAATAAACAAATTAAGGTCTACATTGGCCATCTATACCAAGACATATAATTTGGTCCACCTGGTTCGTCGAAATTTGCTCTTTAGGAAAATGGAGCAGCCAGGATTCTGAAGCACTGCATATAGAATTTTAAGAAACTAGGAACAATCAGCGGAGAAGGCAATGGCAAGCCACTCCAGTACTCTTGCCTAGAAAATCCCATGGATGGAGGAGCCTGGTAGGCTGCAGTCCGCGGGGTCACTAAGGGTCGGACACGACTGAGCGACTTCACTTTCACTTTTCATTTTCACACATTGGAGAAGGAAATGGCAACCCACTCCAGTGTTCTTGCCTGGAGAATCCCTGGGATGGGGGAGCCTGGTGGGCTTCCGTCTATGGGGTCACACAGAGTCGGACACGACTGAAGTGACTCAGCAGTAGCAGTAGCAGGAACAATCAGAGCTCACAGAGGTGCAGGGAAGCCTCACTTATTTCAGTAGATCCACATAGACACAGTCATTGGGTTTCTGGTTAGAAAACAAAGGAGCAAGCCATCTTTTACAAGGTTTAGATGAAGAAATGTGGGAGGAGTTGCCTATGTGTTAATAGTTTTTGCTCAGAACATCACACTGAAAATAGAAAGGCCAAAACCGGGGGAAAATGTCAGACACTGGCAAAAAATATTGTGAAGGCTGATTGTGTAAACCTTGTCTTGTTTGAAGGGTAAAGACTGTAATCCACAGATCAAGTTCAAATTTCCTGTTTAAATATTGTTAGCTTGAATGTTAATCTGAGTTTCATGTTTGATTGCAAGGATCAGGGCTGCAAATATTGATTGCCATGAAATGAAGGCAGATATTCATTTCTGAAAAGGAAGCTGAGGAGCGCATTTATATGAACCCAAGTAATAAACAATACCTTGGGATTCTGACTCATTCCCAAACCATAGTGTAATTATTTCTTCTTTCACCCTGCTTTTTCAGCCTCCTTTCAGCTGACTGAATGCACATTCCATATCTGGGCACATTTACAAAAGCTAAAACAAACAATCCAAGTAGCCAAACACCATGGCAACAGAATCAAACTTGACACCACTAGCTCACAACAATGAATCTCCACAGATTTCAGAACCATCACCAGATCTCCTGCTTTGTCTGTTACAAAACCCCACTTTCCCACTGAATCTCAGGGAGTCACTGCTTCATGCCATGCTTTCTAATAATTGCCAAACCCAAGCTGTGGTGGACAACAGGTAAAAAGTTCACAATAGACAATCCTCAGCTGAGCAACCCCAGTCATGGTTGGCTCCTCAGAACAATCAGAAAGATCACATTATAGTTGGGAGATGCAATCTTGCGACAAGTTAATGTACTAACTTCGTGGTGTGAGAGATGACAACAAAGCTGAATGTTATTCTTCTTTCAGCAAATCCCTAGGCCACTGAGTGCATGGGTTCACTGCATTTCTACATGTTCTGGTTGTCGTGGTCATATTTGTACGTAGACGTTTTCACTTGTGATTACTGCCCCAAACTTGACAGATGGCGGAGACCTGAGACAGCCATCTTGAATTATTTGGTGTTACACACTTGAGTAGGGGCTTCTCCAGTGGCTCATATGGTAAAGAATCTTCTTGCATACAGGAGACCTGGGTTCAATCCCTGGGCTGGGAAGATCCCCTGGAAAAGGGCATGGCAATCCACTCTAGTATTCTTGCCTGGAGAACCCCATGGACAGAGGAGCCTAGTCGGCCACAGTCCCAGGGGTCGCAAAGAGTGGGACACGACTGAGTGACTGACACACTTTCACTTTAGGGCCCAAACACCAGGGAATAGACAAGTACAGGTTATGACAAAGTTCTCACCACATTTTCCTTGAAGGAAAAGAAGCAGAAAATAGAGAATCAAGTGAGGTTTTCAGAAACTAAATGACTCACCTTAATTCTGAAATTATGTTCTCTGTATTTTATTAGTGTTAAAATTTCCTCTCCTTTATGCCATGATGGTAAGGGCAAAAAGTATTAATTTTTTTTGTTTTCATTCTTGCTTTTTTAAGGTAAAAAATAGACTCTGAACAAACAATAGACTGTAACAAATACCATAATTGAATGTGTATGCTTAGATGCTCAGTCATGTCTGACTCTTGCGACCCCATAGATTATATGTAACCTACCAGGCTCCTCTGTCCATGGGATTCTCCAGGCAAGAATACTGGAATGGGTTGCCATTTCCTTCTCCAGGGAATCTTCCCGACCCAGGAATAGAACCCAGGTCTCCTGCATTGCAGGCAGATTCTTTACTGACTGAGCTATAAGGGAAGCCCAAAATTGAATATATACAGAATTTTATAAAATATGAAAAAGTATGCAAATAATGTAATAAATGCTTGTATTTCTCAAATTTTAATTAATAATTATCAATAATTTATTATGTGGTATAGTTCTATGTTATTTTACATAATTAAGTAGTTCTGATAAAGCAGGAGTCATCTTGATCTCTAATCTCAGTTGCCCATGATTCTCGGTGGTAGGAGCAGGACTATCTCCAGCTTCTTTTCCATTATTCCAAGTCATTATTTGTAATCAGAGAAGCCCAAGGACAAGTGGTAAATGATATTCTAAAGAAGTCTCCCATGTGGATGTTCTAAGGGAATGCAAAGTGGCTGAACACAATGTGAAAATTAGAAACAAAACTGCGCAGATAAATTTTAATCTCTGCTCTGCCCTGGTCTTATAGCTTCCAAATCTTCCTAATATGGCAAGTAAAGCTCAAGAAATAAATTTTCACATTCCTTTGAAAATGCAAATCTCATACACGAATCTACTATTACTGGGACAAAGTACAGCACAGTTAAAATAACTTTGACATCTGGTCACTCATACTTAATAGGGTAAGTGACTTTAGAAAAATCAATTATCATCTTTAAATCTCAATTTCCTCAACTTTAAAATGAAAATGATAATACCTACCACAAAATTTTAATTGTTGAAGGATTAAATGAGATAACATAAAGTACTTAGCACAGTGTTCAATAAACACTACCAATTATTGCTGTCATTAATACTGTTGGCTTTTCTTCTACAGAGGCTACACACGTATGCTGAAAGATTTTGACTCTGAAGTTTACATCCTTCAACTGCTGAGTTCATTTCCCCCATTTCCATCAAGACTTCCTAACCCACACCTGTTCTCAGCAATTTTTCCTGAACTCTCAACATGCAGCATTTATTTTCTCATTTGCAAATCTTACAACCCAATTTGATGTAATTTGTGTATATGGTAAGTGACTGTCTTGACAGGTCAATTTGGGAAGTCAAGGCATAAGTAATTGAACATATCATGCAAGAAAGAAGCAAACAAATACTCAATAAGCAAGGCCTCATAAACCAAAACAAGAGAAAATTTCAGAAAGTACTTCATGACAAGAGCCAAATAGCTGGTATGAGTAATGTGCTTTGGTGTCAACAGATATTAAAGAGTTCTGCAGGCTGGAAAAATTGTGGAAAAATCCATAGTGGAGAAGAGTCCAAAGCTCGGTCCTTAGGGGTGGATAGGATTTGATTTGGCTGAGATGGGGATAATTACATGAGTAAAATCAATGAATAAGTGATTTGGAGTAAAGCAGAGAAACTAGAGCAGTACAGAGTAATTAGAAGTAAGTCTAAATTTTATGTGGCAACCCACTCCAGTGTTCTTGCCTGGAGAATCCCAGGGACGGGGGAGTCTGGTGGGCTTCCGTCTGTGGGGTCACACAGAGTCGGACACGACTGAAGTGACTTAGCAGCAGCAGCAGCAGATCTGAGGCCAGGAGGTGGAGGTATCAAAGTTCCCAACCACCCTGTACTTCTGGGAAGGTGCCATTTGGCAGAACTTTCTCCAACTCTGTTTTGTAAGATATTACAGGCCCATGTCTATTATTTCCCCTTAGTGCAATTGTATGGTTCTTTTTCAACATTTTAGCTCTATGGTTTTGTATTGTTTTGTTTTCTGTTAACTTGAATTTTCATGATTTTTTGCTTTTCTCTTTCTTGCTACAGTCTCTGACCTGCACCCTACCCTCCCCTGATCTACTTCTTCATCACATTTGAACAACGCCCAATATGAGATCCCATTCTTCCTCTCTGTAGATCCACACAAGACCAAAATTCTGTCTCTGATATCAGAAAACCCATTCCCAGGGTTGAGTTAGAGTCTGTGTCTCCCCAGATACAAAAATAGAAGCTTTCATCTCTAAGCAGAGGGGAGCCATTGATGTTTGAGGAGGAAAGGATGATATTGAAAAAACAGCTGTTGATTTTTTGTGTGTCAGTGGGATTTCAAACACTAGAATTTGGTGGCCATCCTAGAAAATTAAAGGAATTAAAACACCATTAATCAAGTCAACAAAATTGAGCCCAATCATTGCCTCAGTCTACCAGACTCTTGTGATGTCTAAACAATTACTAGATATCCTTCTCTGTGATCGTGGATCATCCACTATTTGTTCAGTCACCAGGCAGCTCTCTGCCGCCTTTATTTTTTAAGCATGTTTCCTGTTTTAATCAGTCTTTCACATTCTTGTACGGTGAGGTTCTTCTCATCTTACATCTCACAAATCTTTAACTTGGAGCTTACTTGGAGTCATGCCGTCACCTATAGTAATTGTCCCCATTGGACTGTACTGCCCATTTAGCTACATTTTCTGATTGACATAATGAGACAGTCTTATTAAAACTTGAATAATTTGAATACTGTTCAAATGTGGTGCTAACCTGTGAAACTTTAAGGTTCATTCACATACTATGTTATTCCAGTGGTAAGGTACCAGTTTGGAAGCTTAAAAGCAACTTTATACCTAGTGCCCGAACTCACAGAGTACAGTGCCAACAATTATTCATCCAGTCTCTATTTAAATATTTTTAGGTAGTTTCTCACAAATAATATTTGAGAAATTCAATTTGTAAAATATTTTCCCTTGCATTGATTCAAAGTCTGCTTCCCTGTACTATCCACTAGTCCTAATCTTGTTTTCCAGAACCAACAGAGTAAGTCTCACCTAGAAGCAGACCTTGAGTAAGGATTTTTGTGCTAGTGATTTATTATGCAAGTGCTCCCAGGAGAACTTGTCAGGGAGTTGGGAGAGAAACACAGAAAAAGGGAACAAACCAGGGAAGGAACAGCAACAGGCAAAGTCTCTTGGAGGGTAGCTTCAACCTGACCCTGCAGGGGAGTGCCCTAAATCACAAGTTACACCTCCCAACTTTATCTCTATTTGTGGCAAGGAAGCTGAGGCTCTCACATCAATATTCTGCTGTGGTTCAGTCACTGAACAAAGGGTCTCCCTGGAGCTATTAATATGAACCCTCCGTACTTCTCTATGCATCTGTGCAGAGCTCAGTAGCATGAGAAGTCCTCTGAAGGAAGATAGGAGGTGTGAACCTTTGAAAGTACAAAGCACACAAAGCCAGGGAAGGAGATCACAGGAATGGGAAAGGGATCTGAGTACGTTAGAATGGAAACCAAGTGTCCACTACACCTCTCTTCCTTGTAAGAGCCCTTCATGCCATTGAAGACACCCCTCACTTCTCCAAGTCTTCTTGTTGATCCATTAAACTTTCCTAGTTCTCTTGACACACCAAGCTTGCACCCAAACCTTGGGAAACCCGAGCACTACTGAGTTGTTGCTGGTCTATCATCGCTTGAAAAAAGTGGTACTTCAGAGAGGTTTAGTTGGCCAAGGAATGGCATTGAGGTGAGCCCTTTAGAGAGCAAATGTTGAAAGGGTTGGCTGTTAATTTCTACAGTTTTCCATCTGTCAACTGCAAAAAGAAAAAGACTGTGACAAAGGATTTTCAGAAAGGTCCACTGGCCAGTCCATAGCACCTCCAGGGAAACATTTCCCTGCCCAACCCTGTGCTGGTTTCATTTGAAGACCTGAAGTTTCAGCTACAACAGTTTTCAACTCAGCCGTGTTTATGAAAACAGCAACTTGGAGCTTGAGGGCATTTTGACACCAAAAATGGTTTGAATTTTAGAGGCTGAAAAGTACATTTCTAGCCTTTGGAAAGGTCACCCTTCCTGTTTTCAGGTTTATGAACTGCAATGTTTATGGTGGCTCTGTTTCAACTCTTGTTTCTTTTTTCTGCTGGGCATTTCTGTGTAAATGTCACTTTCTCCAGCCAGCAAGGGTGGCTTAAGGCAGGCTTAAGTGTAGAAATCTGAGGCTCTGTTCCCGTGGATAAGTGTTGGCTTAGATTTTTCCCCCTGTATTTTAATTGATCTTTTTGCTGATATATTGCTATTTGCAGTAAGATCTATAGTCACAAAAGAGGATATCTAAAACACCAAACAAAATCAAACAAATATAAAACACTCACAACACTCTGCTTACATTGGGTTCAAAGGCTATACTTAAGCATATTCTTTCCTGCCTAAATTTAGAAACAATTAGGACTAGACATGGGAGTCACAGGCTCCCACATATCTGCTTTTGCTGAATTGGGTGAGGTAAGTGTGACTTTAACCCGCAGACAGGTGTCTTCTCAATTCTCTTTCCCTCATTGAATGTGACAAGCCTCAACTCAGCAGCACTGTGTTTGGCCTCTTCGGCAGGCATATACCTGTCACCAGGCAGAATAGTTCTGTGGGCTGGGCCAGGAGAGAAAAAGAAATGAAACCAGGAGCCAAAACATTTGGGCATGCATAGCTCTGAGATTGTGGACAAGCTACTTATGCTCAGTCTTAGACGCCTCACTCATCAAAGGAGACTTCCGAGAATTAAGGTGATACAGTGTATCATTAAGGTGTTCTGCAAAATTCCAGGCACATAATGAGAAATCCATGAAGATGGCTTCTGTTATTAAATATTTTATTCCATTATCAAGTATTCAGTTCAGTTCAGGTGCTCAGTCGTGTCTGACTCTTTGCGACCCCATGAACCGCAGCATGCCAGGCCTCCCTGTCTAACTTCCAGAGTCTACCCAAACCCATGTCCATCGAGTAGGTGATGCCATCCAACCATTTCATCCTCTGTCATCCCCTTCTCCTCCTGCCCTCAATCTTTCCCAGCATCAGGGCCTTTTCCAATGAGTCAGCTCTTTGCATCAAGTGGCCAAAGTATTGGAGTTTCAGCTTCAACATCAGTCCTTCCAATGAACACCCAGGATTGATCTCCTTTAGAATGGACTGGTTGGATCTCCTTGCAGTCCAAGGGACTCTCAAGAGGCTTCTCCAACACCACAGTTCAAAAGTATCAATTCTTCGGTGCTCAGCTTTCTTTCGAGTCCAACTGTCACATCCATACATGACCACTGGAAAAACCATAGCCTTGACTAGACGGACCTTTGTTGGCAAAGTAATGTTTCTACTTTTTAATATGCTGTCTAGGTTGGTCATAACTTTTCTCCCAAGGAGTAAGCGTCTTTTAATTTCATGGCTGCAATCAGCATCTGCAGTGATTTTGGAGCCCAGAAAAATAAAGTCAGTCACCATTTCCACTATTTCCCCAACTATTTGCCATGAAGTATGGAACCGGATGCCATGATCTTAGTTTTCTGAATGTTGAGCTTTAAGCCAACATTTTTACTCTTCTCTTTCACTTTCATCAAGAGACTTTTTAGTTCCTCTTCACTTTCTGCCATAAGGGTGGTGTCATCAGCATATCTGAGTTTATTGATATTTTTCCTGGCAATCTTGATTCCAGCTGTGCTTCCTCCAGCCCAGCATTTCTCATGATGTTCTCTGCATATAAGTTAAATAAGCAGGGTGACAATATACAGCCTTGATGTACTCCTTTTCCTATTTGGAACCAGTCTGTTGTTCCATGCCCAGTGCTAACTGTTGCTTCCTGACCTGCATACAAGTTTCTCAAGAGTATTAAAATTTTATTTCTACCTTCAATTCACAGATTCTTAGGTTTTAGGGGCTTCTTTTTGCCAATTCTTCTTGTGCTACTGATGCTAATGCATGTAATTTTTTCCTTTGGCAGTTGAGGCCATAAAGAAACAGAAGCAGATGACAGTCCCAGGTCTAGGGCTGCTGCAGAGAACTCTTCTTGACATAACTTGGTTTTTTAACACTTAATGAGTACATTCTTCCTTTTAAGCACAGAATTAGGCACAAAGAGGATCTGGGATTTGGAATGAGATTTTTCACAGAAACAATGGTTACAACACACAGGTTGTGGGGGCAGGGCAGGTTGTGAAGAGGGAAGTATTGGTTTTCTCAGTCTCATCTGCTAACATTATTTATGTGGCAAAATATCAAGTTCCCAACAGCCAATAAGCAAATAAAACTTGGAGGCCCAAGAGCACCCAATGTTCACAGACTCTGCCAATACAAACAAAATTATACATTTCAACATGTGATTCAACTAATATATACTTGTTCTCATCTCTGTATCAATATTCTAACAGAAGTTTCAAAATCTCTAGATCATGAAAGTACTTCCCAAGTTTTACCAAGCCCTCAGGAAGGGAATAAACATTTCTTTTATCTTCCCCAAAGTCAGTAAACCAAAGAGAAGGGCACCACACAAAATGACCGTGACACACTATACCTTAAGTTACTTGTAAATTATTAGTGGTTGATCAGCAGCAAAATCTTCAAGACCATGACAGAACATAAAATAAGAAGCCTCTCTATTCAGAAAAGTCATCACACTTTGCAGAGATCACATTCAGATAGATCCTCTAACATATAGTCCCTACTGAACAGTTATGGATGTCGTTTCCTTCATGAAAGTGAAAATGAAAGTCACTCAGTCGTGTCCAACTCTTTGAGACCCCATGGACTGCATAGTCCATGAAATCTTCATAGTCCATGAAATTTTATCCACTGGAGTGGATAGCCATTCCCTTCTCCAGGGGATCTTCCCAACCCAGTGATTGAACCCGTCTCCCGCATTGCAGGTGGATTCTTAACCAGCTGAGCCACCAGGGAAGCCCAATGGAAAATTTAAATGCATCAAATGATACCCTCTTTTTTCCGTTATGATTTATGTAATTAAAAGAGCAGAGGTGATATGAAGAGACTGGGACTGCAGTAACTGGGAGACTAACCATGAGCACTAATAAAATTTATAGCACATCCATATCTTTATAAACTCAAATAAACTATATTTCATGAGAGTACTTCAACATGTCGTTAATACATTCCATAGGAAACTCAAGATGGCCAACATCTAGAGGGGCTACTTAATGCATTGAGTACTTACAGTGTAACTTAGTCACAAGCCACATTTCTGGAAATGATATTGACTCTTTTATCTACTTATTTACTCACCCATTGCAGAAGTATTTGTTGAATACTTCCAATGTGCCAGTTGTCTGAGGAACATATGTGACTGAAATAGAGAGGGTCCCCTCTTCTTATAATTTACAATCTGGTGGCGAGCATAGCTCTGACTCTAATTGGGAATTTCAGAATTCCTGAAACAGAAGCATTAGCACTTTATGGTGTATGATAGTCATTTAAGTTTTAGGCAGATACCATTAATTTGTATTTTACTAACATCCATAATAAGTGTAATTATCTGGTTTCCTTCCTCTCAGTGTATTTTAGGCAGACAATGAGAAGTTGCCACTATTATTCAAAAATATAAAAGAATAACAGTACTTGCTACCATTTATTAAATGCTTGCTTCCTGCCAAACATTGTTATCAGTGCTTTACATATTTTTATACATTTAGCTTTCACAGCAATCATATGAAGTAAGTACTTTTCTCATCCCCATTTTTCAGACAAGAAAACCATACCACAGAAAGTTCAGTAACATTTCAAGATTACTTTTGCAGTAAGAAACAAAGAGAATGGAATGCATAGTCTGACATCAAAGAAAAATAAATAAATCATGATTTTGAACACTGCAACACACCCACTGTCCAGTAGAGGACACTCTCTCGGCATACCATTCTCTTCCTGTTTTAGCAATCCATGATGGATGCGCTGGGAGTGCCATATAAAACTATAAATTATTTCAGTAGTAATTTTTGTGTTTAGTTTTCCATGAATGGGAAGCACTTTGAGTCCCATAGAGAAAGGCCAAGCAGACTGAAGTCAGTACTTAGTGTTACTTGTTGCCTTTTGTCCTAATAGCAAACTGTGGTTCTCAATAAAAATAACTAGTATAGAAGACCTGGGGATACATTTTAGGCCAGGCTTCCCTGTCAAAACTATCATGCGGGGAGAAAAACACCATTTCCATCATACTCATCAATAGCAAATTTATTCCTCTCTTGGAGTTGGTGATGGCCAGGGAGGCCTGGCGTGCTGTGATTCATGGGGTCGCGGAGAGTCGGACACGACTGAGCGACTGAACTGAACTGAATAGAACTAAGATAAATAAAATGGTTTTGAATACTTCTTCTATTCCACTTCAAGAAAACTTATTGAGAGAAAAAGGACATGGATTTTCAAGCTTCAATCTGCAGACCTGAGTCATGTGAGTCATAAATGATGCCAACATCAAAACATCAAACTTAGCTGAAAAACTCGGTAAGACATTTAGCACCACAAGTGACCTGGAGAAAACAAATCACCACTTTCTGACCTGGAGAATACAAAACACTCAACTGCCTATGAGCCTCAGTTTACCTGTAAATGGGATACTCTCTACACTACTAAACACACAGGGCATTATTGACAGTAAAAAAATACAATGGATGTGAGAGTGCTTTATGAGCTCTGCATAGATTCCATTTAATTAAATTCACAAGCATTTGTTGGGTATCTTCGATGCGATAGACATTGTGGTGAGCCCTAAGGTTATAAGATCAATCGGATCCAGTCCAAGCTTTCAAGCATTGTTATGGCTAACATGTTAGTTTTAAGTCCTGTTTATGGCACAATAAAGTTGCATTTTATGTGTAGTATACACAAATTATAGTATACTGGACTCTTGTTTCATAAATATTTACTGTAAGTATATGTTCATTTTCTAGGACATAAGGCATAATTTTGCACTTTTAAATTATTGCTGTGTCCTTGTGTTTTTATGACATGCTAACCATCATTTCTGTAATGTATTTGTTGACAAATCCTTGGTTGAAAGTATGTCAATTATAACATTGTTTGCATAAGAAGCAAATACCACTTTATAACATGTGTTTTAAAAAATACACTCAAAAATACATTCAAATTTGGAGGCTGCCTATATCCTAAATTCAATTTTTGAGATCAGATCAGGCACCAAGACCTTGACAAATGGATATTTGCCCAGATAAACCAAAGCATGAAATCTCAAGCAAATAAGGAACTGAATGATCTTAAAATTCTATATATCATGGCTCTGAGGTTGTGTTTATTATAATCAAATATGCATTTTTCTCTGTCTCCAAAGGAGAAATTACCTCATTAATGAATCATTTATTTATCATTTATTTGAAAAGCATTTATTGCATAGTCACAAGGATATGAACAATTTTTAAAATGTCAGATGAATTAATGATGTAGCCCCTGCCCTTGAAGATCTCTCAAAAATAAACATTCCCTGGGTCAGTATACAATGTCAAGGAGAGCTCATCAGAAAAACAGAAATAGCCTAGTCTCTGGCTGGACCACCATATCAGCTCTGAAATGCCAACCTCCAAACATTTAAGTAGAAAAATAAAACTCCCAATTGGTTTCAGCCATTTTGGGCAAGTTTCTATAATTCATGGCTGAATGCATTTTCTAACACAGAAAGATCACTGACTCATTTGTAGCCCAAAAGACAGACTTTTTTTCCCTTTGGGCAGAAGCAAAGGTAGAAATGTGCTAGACTTTTGAAAGGATGGTAAGAAGCTGGGACAGGCTTCATAAAGCACTGGAAACTTGTAAGGAGGCTTAATATCTGTCTAGAAGCAAAGTAAAGGGCAAAACATCTCAGGAAGAAGCGAAGGCAGAAGTGAGTTGTGGAGGTCTGAGAGAACAAGGCTTTGCAGGAACACTGGATGTCCCTGTGTGGCTGGTATGCAGGGAATCAGGAGGGGGACACTGGGATGCCAGAGGCAGCTATTGCCTGAAATGCCAAGCTAAAGATTTGGGACTTTACATCTCAGGCACTGAGGTTTTGATCCCGAGTAGTCCGGGACCGCATTGACTCCCACCTCATTGGTGCTAACAGCCTCGATGAGAGAGACCTGAGCACTGTGGGAAAGTGAGGGCTTGGGACTGTGGCTCCTAGAAAGGCTTATTAAGGAATGGGCCAATTGTCCTGCCGAACAGAAAGGCAATACACTCTGTATGGTTACAGCAGCACAGCACCTGCCATCACCTAGCCTTTCCAGAGGCTGCCCACAATGTTGCATCTCAGCTTCTCTAAATATGAAGCTTGTTCCTCTTCAGCATATGGGATAAATCAGACGCACATGGTCATCCCACTGGAACCAACTGATGCACACAGGTCTCAATCCATCAGGAGACCAGCACTATTGCTTAAGGAAAACAGAGTGCTCAGATTGTCCTTATTTATGTTGCTTTCTCTGTATTTGCTTTTCATTTTGTAATCTCTTTCTTCAAATAAAAGAAAATAGAGCAAACATTTCTTAAGCACCTACTGTGTGCCAAGTACTGTGCTGAGAATACAGAGAATTTCAACTTCATGGTGAGGAAGGTGGACACAACATTGAGGTCAGGACAGTACAATTTGGGGTGAGTCAGATTTTGCAAACAAAAAGGCAAGATGCCCAGCTGACTCTGAATTTCAGATGAACAAAGGATCATTTAACTTCATGCCCCATGACCTCTTTGAGACATACTCTAAAAGATTCATTGTTGATCTGAAATTCAAATTTAATCGGGTGTCTAATATTTAATCTGGCAATATTGATAGCAAAGGATCTGTATACAGAAAAGGAAACTATGGGGAAAAAAAGATATTTTTGTCCTGAATAGGGGCCCAAAAGAGTGTCATAGTAGCTTCCATTATTGAATGCTTATTCAGTGGGAACATCCGACTACAACTAAACAAATTATGTATTTTTAACACTCATGTTGATTTGGTGCTCAAAATACATGACTAAATATTTTGAATATCTCCTTGCTCTACCCTGAAAGTGAAAGTCATTCAGTTGTGTCTGACTCTTGGCGACCCCATGGACTATACAGTCCATGGAATTCCCCAGGCTAGAATACTGGATTGGGTAGCCTTTCCCTTCTCCAGGGGATCCTCCCAACTCAGGGATCGAACCTAGGTATCCCACATTGCAGGTGGATTCTTTACCAGCTGAGTCACAAGGGAAGCCCAAGTATACTGGAGTGGGTAGCCTAGCCCTTCTCCAGCAGATCTTCCCGACCCAGGAATCGAACTGGGGTCTCCATTGCAGGCGGATTCTTTACCAACTGAGCTATGAGAGAAGCCCTTGCTCTACCCTATGTATACTTTTTTTAGGTTACTCCAAGAAGCAACTCAAAGGAAAATAGGTGCACTCAGCATTATATAAAATCTTTTGATGAAGCAAAATAGCTGATGATGTCCAAATTACAAGCCGAATTGGCTCTTCCCCAGTTTTGCTGTTTTGTTTTGAAATGTGTTTAGGTGTAACCCTGTGAATCCTCTGGACAGAGCAGGTGGGCAGGGTCAGAGACTAGAACAAGGCTGAGCTACAGGGATGTGGCCAGAATTGGTGAAACTAATACTGACCAGGGTTCTTAGCCTTCCCCAATCAATAAGAATTGACTAGGGGCCAGACACGAAATTCAGGCAAGGCTTTATTGGGACTCCTGATGCATCAGAGGGAAATGAGAACAAGTAGCAGGTTCCCTTGCTCTCTCGCTCTCCGAGGGGAGAATGAGTTTGTTTCTTATATGGAATGAGGGTAGGAGTGTGTCCAGGGGCCGGGTCAGAGGTGGCTTAAGTGGTTTGCCCATCCCTACTGTGTGCATGGCACATGCTCAGTATCCTGCTTTTGCAGCCAACCCCCTGGTTTTCCCTCCCGGCTCTTCAGAAGTGGCAATTAAGCTTTTTGGTCTTTTATATCTTTCTGTCTATAATTTGCCCCAATTGCACACGCACATAGTTATTTTTAGTCCATACAGCTTCTCCATGTTTTGTTTCTGGAGGAAAGGTTTGTCCAGGTGCAAGCATTGCAGCACGACAGCAAAAGATCCCAGGTCCCAGGCCGGTCTGAAGACAAGGCCAGATCAGGCCAGGAAGCTAATGGATTCCCAAACATATGCACAATGGTGTGGCACAGTCCAGACAAGGATTCATCAATGGGCATAAAAGCAGCATGCCAGAGAAGTAGGGAGGGCAAAGCCAAGACGGGAATGGAAGAAAAGGCAGGGGCGACTGGGATGAGAAGCAAAGACCAAGCTTGAGGACTGGACTCCAATTCCTAGAAAGGATAAAGCAGGCAGAAGAAAGGTTTCAGGCTTACAGGGCCCTGGTTTACTAAGAACAAGAAAAAAAGTTTTAGATGGAAACCAACGTGAGTTCTGATTGTTTGCTTTTTTTTTTTTAAGGTATGACAGAAAATGAGAATTTGTATGGAAACTAAGACTTTTTAAATTGGGAATTCACCTACTGTTACCAAATAGTGGTACAGTATATCCATGGGTCATGCCATGTACTGAGATAGGAAATAAAGAATATAATATATAATATTAACAGGCTTCTCCGGTGGTGCTAATGGTAAAGAACCTACCTGCCAATGCAGGAGACAAGAGATTCAGGTTCGATCCCTGGTTCAGGAAGATCCCTTGGAAGAAGGCATGGTAATCCACTCCAATATTCTTGCCTGGAAAATCCCATGGACAGAGGAGCCTAGTAGGCTACAGTCCATAGGGTCACAAAGAATAGGAAACAACTGAAGCAACATAGCATTCATGTACATATAATCCTATGAAGCAACTTCTGTTATTATCCTCAATTTACTTAGGAGAAAACTGAGGCAAGGAGAGAGACACCCTGACTTGCTCACAGTCACACAGTAAGGGAGTTGGTGCATTAGTTGAAATCCAGAAGTCTGGCTGCAGAACTCGTACTTTAATTCACTGTATCCTATGGCCTGTCTATGCAACAAGGCCTTCAATGCGATAAGATCTATCCCTTCCCCGACTGAGCTCCAGAACAGAGATGACAGAGAAGATATACTGGTAAATAATAGCACACCAATGTAATACAAGCTAAGAGACAGTGAAATATAAAGTATTGGTAATCCAAAGAGGAAAGACAGCTATTTCTGAATATTTCTCAAAGAAGATTACGTTTTCAGCTGCATCTGGAATGAGGTATGGGCTTTTCTTCATATGATAAGAGATAGATCTTTCTGAATGCAAGGAATGGGATGGTAAACACCTCCAGAAAGAGTGTTCAGGAGTGAGCAAGTTATTCCAGGAGGCTGGAACACAGGACACACTGTGCAAGGTGGCAGTGATAAGGATGGGCAGGTACAGTTAAGTCCACTTCTGTGTGCTGTGGTGGTGGGTAGCCATCCTGGGTTGTAAGCAGGGAAGTAATGCCATAAAAGACTGGAGTAGTGGGAAAATGGATCAAGAGATATAGGTTCTGGGTGAAACTGGAGTAAGACCCAAAATGTGAGTGAAGTTCTACTGAAACACATTCAGCCTCAAGACAGGCTGCCCAAGCCAATACCAGCTCGCCAAAAGTGAGGACTACAGAAGCTGGGAATCAGGCCAGGCTGATATATAGCAATGATACTAAGAGGAAACATGTTCCTATCTCATTTACCAAGTGTCAGCTAGCGCTCTAAGTATTCTACATCAATTAACTCTTTAAATCGTCACAAAATCCCCATTTTACAGATGAGAAAACAGAGAAGTTAAGGAATTTCCCCAGAATCATATAGCTAGTTGACTGGAGAGAGCTTGTCTTTGGACACAAGCAGCATAACATCACAGGCTACGTTCTGAGCCAGTACATTCCACTGCATCTCTAAAAATAGAATGGAAAGTAGTAATGTAGTAGACTCACTAATTACAAAATTTTCAGGATCCAGAAAAAGTCACTATATTGTCAGCATGGTATGATAAAGGAATTGGGTTAAATCAGCACTGAAGTGTTGAGATATGGAGAAAGAAACAAAACTTCTTCCTTTTGATCCCTTTGATGAAAACGATGCAATCTGGTAACTGGCTTTTCAAGTAGTAGGCAGACGTTGGCTATAGGGTCTCATCATAAAACCAATATAAGTATTGGGTTTAATTTTGTCTCTACTGATGTGAAACTATGAGCTAGTTTTTTTGAACCTTCATTTTCTCTTCTGTAAAAGGGTTAAAGATGTCATCCATGTCAACTCAAGGTAAGTTCTCAACAAATGGTAATTTTTAGATGATCATAATGATGGCAAAGATGTGATGAGTTCCCTGTCTCTAGAAGCAATCAAGTCAGAAATAAGTGGCCATTTACAAATGCTATTCAAGATATATGGAGTTGTCCTTTCTAGTTCCTGGATTTTAGATTCATTCTGAGACATGGCCAAAGCCTTGAAGGAGAATTATCTCATAATGCTGTCCCACTAACCTGATGTGTGATGATCCCTAGATTCAGTACAACAGTTGGAAAGGCACCCAGAAAAAAAAATCACTGAAGTTTCATGACTACAACATGGAAACTTCAAAGACCAAAGAAAGAAATTATTGTGAAAACTTCCAACAGTTCACTGCTAGTGGATAACACCCCTAGAATCTAAGTTTCTCAACTTATTCCTCATTTCCTCATCAAGTGTTACTAGCTAAGTCTACTAAGTCTACTATGGAAGGTTCCTTCATTGAAACAGACTAATAGTGTCATATTGGTCAATTAGAAAACCAAGATCAGTGTTAAAACAGGTGTTGCTTTACCCAAATTAGGAATGAATCCATTTCGGCATCTGAAGCACGGCACTGTTTGCATTTATTGGAGCTTAGCTAGAAATTCAAGTTAGGTAAGGAGAATTGGACACGACTGAGTGACTGAACTGAACTGAACTGAACTGAAGGAGAATTAAGCCTTAAGTAAACTTGCAAACATATGCACAGATGTAATCTCTGAATTTTTTGTTTTGTTGAATTTTTGCTTTTCATTTAAAAGTATAATAAATATAATTCACTTGTGGCACCATCAGGAAGATCCACGAAGGCTTATAATTAATTGAATATATAATATATATAATATAATTGAAATGAATATCTCTGACCTAAAGAAAAGTCTTTTAAAAATTGGTTGAAAGAAACAATGCAATACAGATAAAAGCCTCTTGTCAGTTTACAAGACTTGAAGTTCACTTAAGAACTTGAGGGCAAGCCTAAATGTTCCTGTGCAGAGATACTAGTCAGTCAGTCAGTCAGTTCAGTCACTCAGTTGTATCCAACTCTTTGCGACCCCATGAACCGCAGCACGCCAGGCCTTCCTGTCCATCACCAACTCCCGGAGTCTACCCAAACCCATGTATATCGAGACAGTGACGCTATCCAACCATCTCATCCACTGTCGTCCCCTTCTCCTCTTGCCCTCAATCTTTCCCAGCATCAGGGTCTTTTCCAATGAGTCAGCTCTTCGCATCAGATGGCCAGAGTATTGGAGTTTCAGCTTTAACATCAGTCCTTCCAATGAACACCCAGGACTGATCTCCTTTAGGATGGACTGGTTGGACCTCCTTGCAGCCAAGGGACTCTCAAGAGTCTTCTCCAGCACCACAGTTCAAAAGCATCAATTCTTCGGCACTCAGCTTTCTTTATAGTCCAACTCTCACATCCATAAATGACCACTAGAAAAACCAAAGCCTTGACTAGATGGACCTTGGTTGGCAAAGTAATGTCTCTGTTTTTTAATATGCTGTCTAGGTTGGTCATAACTTTCCTTCCAAGGAGTAAGCGTCTTTTAATTTCATGGATGCAATCAGCATCTGCAGTGATTTTGGAGCCCAGAAAAAGTTTGACACTGTTTCCACTGTTTCCCCATCTATTTCCCATGAAGTGATGGGACCGCATGCCATGATCTTAGTTTTCTGAATGTTGAGCTTTAAGCCAACTTTTTCACTCTCTTCTTTTACTTTCATCAAGAGACTCTTTAGTTCTTCTTCACTTTCTGCCATAAGGGTGGTGTGTATATCTGAGGTTATTGATATTTCTCCCACCAATCTTGATTCCAGCTTGTGCTTCCTCCAGCCCAGCATTTGTCATGATGTACTCTGCATAGAAGTTAAATAAGCAGGGTGACAATATACAGCCTTGACATACTCCTTTTCCTATTTGGAACCAGTCCCTTGTTCCATGTCCAGTTCTAACTGTTGCTTCCTGACTTGCATACAGGTTTCTCAAGAGGCAGGTCAGGTGGTCTGGTATTCCCATCTCTTTCAGAATTTTCCACAGTTTATTATGATTCACACAGTCAAAGGCTTTGGCATAGTCAATGAAGCAGAAATAGATGTTTTTCTGGAACTCTCTTGCTTTTTCCATGATCCAGCAGATATTGGCAATTGGATCTCTGGTTCCTCTGACTCTTCTAAAACCAGCTTGAACATCTGGAAGTTCACGGTCTATGTATTGCTGAAGCCTGGCTTGGAGAATTTTAAGCATTACTTTACTAGCGTGTGAGATGAGTGCAACTGTGTGGTAGTTTGAGCATCTATTTGCAATATTTGGAAAATAGAATGAGATCAGGATTTCCATGCAGGTTTTGGCATTCCTTTAATTTATGACTTTGAACATCATCTATGTCTCTGGGTCTGTTTCCTCAGCTGCAAAATGAAGTAATTATATGTATGATTTCCAAGGACATGCAGGCTTTAGAAACCAGAGGATTCACATGTACTCCTTACATCTAGAGGGCTTGTCCCCAGTAAAGGTAAAGCACAGGGACTTTAGCTATGCTGCTGAGTTCACACCTCAGTGCCACCATCCACTTATAGTGGTAGCACAGCCTACTTTCATTCCCTGCTTTGTAAAACTGGGATTATGATAATACTCATAGGATTATTGGGAAAACTGAAAGAGTTAAAATTTTAGAAGAAAACAGTTCTTAGCACAGCATAAGTTTCACTGTAAAAATCTCTAGGCTCACTACCGTGCTAAATTTCTTACTTAAGTTTTATTTTCCAAAACTCACATCTCTCCTGCAAAGCAAGCTGATATTCTCATCCCTGAATGTCCCATATCCTTCCAGGAGCTATACAATTGGTAAGATCAAAGTGGCATTTGAACCATGCAATAAAGAGCCCCCCAGATCTTTCCATCTTTGATCACATAACACTGTCTCCCCAGTTTTTTCTTTCTATTCTTTCTAGCCCTTTCTTCGTGCAGAACCAAAGTTCACCACATAAAAGTTAGCAAATTAGTTCAAGGAGGTGATACGTTTAAACCTTCCCTGGAGGCTCATATGGTAAAGACTCTGCAATACAGGAGACCGGGGTTCAATCCATGGGTCTGGAAGGTCCCCTGGAGAAGGGAATGGTTACATACTCCAGTATTCTTGCCTGGGAAATCCCATGAACAGAGGAGCCTGGCGGGTTACCGTCCATGGGGTTGCAAAGAGTTGGATGCAAGTGACTAACACTTTCACTGTTTTAATGCTTAAAACCACATTTGCAACAACTTGAAAGTCCTAGAATCAGATAATCTGTCCTAGAATCAGATATGAAAATTGAAATTAAGTTAATTCTCTCCTCTAGGGCTCCTTAGTGAACAGTATCACCTGCCACAGAGTCTCCCAAGCTAAGTTTCTAAAATGAGGTTACTATCATAAAACCAAAAGTTGTACCCATGAGAAAAGGTAAGCCCATTTAATCATCAAGAGACAAGTACAAAGTGATTCTCATATAGGGACCAAATATGACATTGATCCAACCAAATATCTATTACTGATAAAATACGTCAAAAATATAGCATAATAAATTGTAGTGTGAGTTAAAATTTATCATCGTGTTTAACTATGGCACACACAAGATATTTCCATTAAAATCAAAGGAGAAAAGAAAACAACCACTGACACATATGCAATTTCTTCTCTGGAACATCTAAACAGTGCTATAGGATATGAAATTGGTACAATGGATGTGCTGGAGAAGACTCTTGAGAGTCCCTTGGACTGCAAGGAGATCCAACCAGTCCATTCTAAAGGAGATCAATCCTGGGTGTTCATTGGAAGGACTGATGCTGAAGCTGAAACTGCAATACTTTGGCCACCTCATGTGACGAGTTGACTCACTGGAAAAGACTCTGATGCTGGGAAAGGTTGGGAGCGGGAGGAGAAGGGGACGACAGAGAATGAGATGGCTAGATGGCATCACTGACTGGATGGACATGAGTTTGAGCGAACTCCAAGAGTTGGTGATGGACAGGGAGGCTTGGCGTGCTGTGATTCATGGGGTTGCAAAGAGTCGGACACAACTGAGCGACTGAACTGAACTGAACTGATTATAAATAATGAGAAAAAGTATTATTAATTTAAAATAATTATATATATGTAAATCTCAATAAACCAAGAAGCTTCCAGAATTATAAGAGGATTTTTAATAAAGTAACTAAATACAAAATAAATATTCAAAAATTAATAGCATTGTGTCACCATCACCACTACAATAGTTTCTCATAAGAGAGGCTCTTTTCCTCCTCTTGTTCACACCCCTTATAATCTATTTTACACAAAGTAGCTAGAATAATCATTTTAAAACAAATCTGATGGTGCCACCGGCTACCTTCCTATCCTTCTGCATCTTACATACAATCAGATTCATAACTCTGGCCTCACCTCCTGCTCAGCCTCATTGCCTGCCTCTATCCCTTGCTTGTGTCTCTTCTTCCTTTGGAGAAGATGTCGACTACATTCCAGAGAGGTGGGGACCAAGACTGTTCTCATGAAATTCTGGTAGCACATCTGGAAAAAGCTGACTAAACAACTCTGAGATGCACAGAAAACAATAAACAGATGATGGTGGGAATTATAATTTTATAAAGAAAGTAAAATAAAAAGAACTATCCTCGCAAAATATTAAGCTCTATTATACCTATGTTTCAAAGATATAGTCACTAAAGTTATTAAGTAGAATAAGACTAAACAATTGCTAGTGAATGCAACATTTAATATATGACAAAGGCAGCATCCCATTGACCAGGCAAAGAGATGGATTTATTCAACAGCCTTTATTCAAGAATTTGTCTATATAAAGAAAATTTTCTTTGTTTTTTTTACTACACACCATAAAATAGACCAAAGTGCAGACAATTTATCTGTTAAGTATTAAATACATAAACAGAACTGATAGATAACACTCTAAGGATCTCAAGGATCTTGTGATAGAGAAAAGCTTTCTCAGTTTACATGCAGTGAATGAAAAGACATCTCTACAGTAAACGTATCATGAAAAACTTTAAATTTCTTGAAAATTACTTATCAAGAAAACTATAAAAAATGTGCTTATAATATGATAATATTCTGTATAGAATGTTTCAGTTTAGTTCAGTTCAGTTCAGTCGCTCAGTCATGTCCGGCTCTTTGCGACCCCATGAATCACAGCACGCCAGGCCTCCCTGTCCATTCACTCAAACTCATGTCCATAGAGTTGGTGATGCCATCAGCCATCTCATTCTCTGTTGTCCCCTTCTTCTCCCACCCCCAATCCTTCCCAGCATCAGAGTCTTTTCCAGTGAGTCAACTCGTCGCATGAGGTGGCCAAAGTATTGGAGTTTCAGCTTTAGCATCAGTCCTGCCAATGAACACCCAGGATTGATCTTCTTTAGAATGGACTGGTTGGATCTCCTTGCAGTCCAAGGGATTCTCAAGAGTCTTCTCCAGCATCACAATAAAAAAATAATTCAAATCCCAAAACAAAAATAAGCAAAGGAAATCAGCAAATAATTCACATAAGTAAATGACAAATGTGGACATACTAAAATAATGATCACCTGTCTAATAATAAAGTAAATATGAATTTAATGACTAAATATTAAGTATTAAAGTAGTACAGATTTTTCAAAGATAATCCCAGGGTTGGCAAGGATGCATTAGACAGGCACTCATCCATTATGATAAAGAAGAGTGAATTGGCACAACTTGATTAAAATGCAATCTGGCAATGTAAATTGAGAGTTTTAGAAAATTTATTATCTGTGACATCAGTAATCTTCCAGAAATACATCCTGAATAGTCAACATGAGTACATATATTTGTGTACAAGTATACTTAATAATACAATATTAATTATAATGGAAGGAGAAGTGTTTCTAGCCTAAGTGCATAATAGGGCAAAAATTAAACATGTGAAGATATATCTCATTTATGAAATATAGTTTAACTGTTTAATGTTTTGAGAGACTAAGACTCTTAGTATCAGAAAATACTAATGACATAATGTTGAGTAAAATAAAAGATTATCCTACTAAGCCACATTCAATATCATCCTCATTTTTGTGTATATTTATACAATAAAACTTTAGGTAATATAATGAATTTTAAAATCAGTTATCTTAGGATGGTTAAACTACAATTACTTTTTACTCTCCAATGTTTTATATTTTCTTTAATATGCTCAGTACTATTACTTTTAGAATATTATCATTTTGGCACCAAAAATTATTTTAAGTTTAGCAAATGATTAAAAGAAGAGAAACAAACAAGAATTTAAGCAGAAACTCAAGGGAAGATTTCTTTTAGAAAAGTTAAAGCTTGATTTTCATCTGTAAAGTGATAAATTAATTAAAATCAGAATATGGAGAACAGTATAAGAAAATATGATCAATAATCATATGCAAAAATATTACGGCTTAATCAATAGGCTATAAATAAAATAACAAGACAAATTACTTAATGGCAAAGCATTTCATCGATTAAATCAGTAACAAGGAAGTTGATGACCATGTCTGCAGTGTAGTGATGGGAAATCAAGTTCTCAAAAATCCCAAGGTCAAAATTTTGTACAAGTTCATTATTAGCATTGATACAAACTAGAGCTTGAAACTAGTTTCCGAATGTATAAAAGCCATAAACAAACCAAAAGTTCTCCAGGCAAGCATGCTGGAGCGGGTAGCCATTCCCTTCTCCAGGGGATCTTCCCAACCCAGGGATCAAACATGGGTCTCCCACATTGCAGGCAGATTCTTTGCCACTTAAGCCTCCAGGAAAGTGCAAAGCAAACCAAAGGAAACAAAAAGTTATATACTCAAAACAGGCATGACAGTATTCTTGATAACAGTCCTAGATCAAAAGCAATCTAACTATTGGAAATTAGGGGGATAGTTAAGTAAACAATGAAACCATCAATTTACTTGTCTTTTAATATATGAAGATTGTTACACAGCAGTATGTCTACATTGCGTCCGTAAAGCATTAAGAGGCCAAACTGCAAAATTTTATGTGTACATGACCACAAGAAATACATGACTATACATAGGACCCAAAACTAAAAGTTTTCAAAGCTGATGGGATTTTCATGGACTTTTGTCTTAATTTTATCTTATACGTAATTTTACTCTGATTTATATTTTGACAGAGACAATGAAAGAGAATAGTGTAAGTGAAGCAGACTCCTAGAAGAGAGAGCAATGAGTCCAGCAAACAGATTTGCTCCTGTGGGGAAAATGAGGCTCCAAAGTTCTCAGTGAAATTCTATTAGGTACTTTGAAGTACATTAGCTCATTTATTCCTCAAAATATTAATATATGTGTGTTATTTTTAATCCTCATTTTCTGTACAAAGAACAATGGGCTCAGAATGGCTAAGAAAGTTGTTGAAGGTCACACAGCAGTAAGTGGAAGAGTCTAGATTCAAACCCAGTGCTCTCTTACTCTAAAGCCTAGCTCTATCTACACACCTGTCCAAGGAAATGCCTTTTCCTTCAGACAGCTAGAGGAGGAGTGGTTGAACGATGATAAGTTCATCTGGAGTGGTGTCGGAGAGAGTGGGAAACAAACAGAAAGAGGAGGGAGCATTGAAGGACTTCAATCTTCTCAGTCAAATGAAGTCGAAATTGTTTGCTGAGAGTGAGATCATAAAACTTCCAGAGACTGGAAACTTGCCATCAACAGCATTGGTAGAAATCAGGTCTGATACCAGCAAGGACTCTAGGGAAGATGTTGATTACTATTTGGGAAAGACGAAATTCCAAGTGCTTTCAGGAAATGCCAAAGGGAAAAGAACATACACTATGAAATCACACAGTTTAAACTCTGAAAAATGTTGTCTTCAAGACAGTCTACAATGGTGATGATTCTCAACCAGGGATGATCTTGCCCATCCCCCAATCCATCTCAAGGGACATCTGGCAGCATCTAGAAACAGTCTCGGTTGTCATCGCTGGAGTTAGGGTGCTACTGGATAGGGCACAAAGGTGTTGCTATTACAGGCTTTAAATATTAGAGGAATTCGTGTACAATACCAAGCACAGTGTGTAGTCATGTGCCCTCCTCAACCACCATTATGTTTCCACTTAGCCAACTGCCCTTAGGCTCCCACTTCCTCAGCTTCCTTAAATAACTACCAAATCCAGCCCCTGATATCTGGTCTCAATATTGACCTACTTGTCTATCAACCAATCAGCCTAAACCTTGACACCTTAAAAGTTGAACTGAACCAATCCTTCTATATATTACAAGCTAAGCATAAAGAGGTAAAATGCCAAGATATTACTCTGAGATCCAGGAAGCCATTATAATTCTAGACCTGTGTTAATAATAAGGAAATCATCATGGATATGCACACTGATTTATCTACAAAGATGTGTATTCAGAGGTGCTTTGTGATAAGGAAGATACAGCAACAACCTAAACATCTACTAGTGGGGATTAGTTAAATTAATGATGACACATCCAGTTTGGAGAGTCTAATTTTTGATGTTAAAAGATAAAGACTAGATTACAATTTAGTGTGTAAAACATGAAATCATTATCATAAAATACCAATTAGCACAGAAAATATCTGGAAAGACAAACATCAAACTAGGAACAGTTATTATCTCAGGGTAGTAGAATTATAGCTCTTTTAAAATATGCTTTGGGCTTCCCTGGTGGCTCAGAGGTTAAAGCCTCTGCCTCCAATGCGGGAGACCCGGGTTCGATCCCTGGGTCGGGAAGATCCCCTGGAGAAGGAAACGGTAACCCACTCCAGTATTCTTGCCTGGAGAATCCCATGGATGGAGAAGCCTGGTAGGCTACAGTCCATGGGGTCGCAAAGAGTCGGACACGACTGAGCGACGGAACGGAACGGAAAATATGCTTTACTGTATATTTCAGATTTTCTAAAATGAGCTTGGTATTGTCACTTTAAACAAAATAAGAGTAATAAAGAGCACAATTTTTTTTTACTTAAATGTGTATTTTCATCAGGCTCAAAAAGAGCTGCACTTTGAAAGAAGAAAATTAAAGGAAATCTGAAAATGTGAGAGAGGCTCCAAAGGAGAAAAAGAAAACTACTAAACTGAAAAAAAGCTTCCTTTTTGTACGGAGTTGCCAACTTCAGTGTAAAACACTTGCAGCCAAAGAGTGAGACGTGAAATCTTAACTATCCAAAAGAAGCTGCTTCTCTTTCAAAGCAACAAGGTTCCCACCCAAATTTGCTTTTTTTTTTTTTTTTGCTTTGTGCTGTCAAATGGTCATTTGCCTTATCTCAACTGAGAAAACTTCTCCTGAAATATCCAAGTAATTATATACAAATGATCTTAAAATCAACACCAAAAGCTTTCCTATCCTTCTTAGGCTTTCTTCAGTTCTGCGTGGTAGAGTAGTTTCCCATAATATTTTTAAGAGTACCTATATATAAGAATTAAAGAACGAAAACTGTGAAGCGTTCCAAGTGCTTTTAGGAAATGCTTTTAATATGTAAGTACTTCAACGTGGAGTTTATAAGTTGGGAAAAAGAGCAACTTTGCAATGAATCCAACCAGCAAAAACATCCACTCTTCTTCCACAACTAGGCAACTTCCACACCATACACATTTTAAAATGGAATTCCTAAATTCTCCTAAAAATTACCCATCATTTTCCTAATTCAAGCTGTATCTACCAAAGCACCATACAGTGCAGACCAATAATATCAACATCCTTGTGCCACATAACCTGAAAGTCCTAGACTCTCTCACCTTATTCTTACGCATATTCTCTTTCAGTTCAGTTCAGTCAATCGTGTCCAACTCTTTGCGACCCAATGGACTACAGCACGCCAGGCCTCCCTGTCGATCACCAACTCCCAGAGTTTACTCAAACTCATGTCCATTGAGTCAGTGATGCCATCTAACTATCTCATCCTCTGTCATCCCCTTCTCCTCCCGCCTTCAATTTCCCAGCATCAGGGTCGTTTGAAATGAGTCAGTTCTTCCATTCAGGTGGCCAAAGTATTGGAGTTTCAGCATCAACATTAGTCCTTCCAATGAATATTCGGGACTGATTTCCTTTAGGATGGACTGGTTGGATCTTGCTGCAGTTCAATGGACTCTCAAGAGTCTTCTCCAACCCCATAGTTCAAAAGCATCAATTCTTCAGTGCTCAGGTTTCTTTATAGTCCAACTCTCACGTTCATACATGACTACTGGAAAAAACATAGCCTTGACTAAATGGACCTTTGTTGGCAAGGTAACATCTCTGCTTTTTAATATGCTGTCTATGTTGGTCGTCACTTTTCTCCCAAGGAGTAAGCGTCTTTTAATTTCATGGCTGCAATCACCATCCGCAGTGATTTTGGAGCCCCACAAAATAAAGTCAGCTACTGTTTCCACTGTTTCCCCATCTATTTGCCATGAAGTACGATGCCATGATCTTAGTTTTCTGAATGTTGAGTTTTAAGCCAACTTTTTCATTCTCCTCTTTGATTTTCATCAAGAGGTTCTTTAGTTCTTCTTCACTTTCTGCCATAAGGGTGGTATCATCTGTATATCTGAGGTTATTGATTTTTCTCCCAGCAATCTTGATTCCAGCTTGTGCTTCATCCCACCCAGTGTTTCTGATGATGTACTCAGCATATAAGTTTAGCATCCACTACATTCCTATGCTGCTTAGAACTTAACTCCTTGGTTTTTTTCATCCTCAGCTTCAGATTAGTCCTTAGGACACGGCAATAGACTTGGCTCCTGTAATTGTGACCACCAGAACTCTCTTGACATGGTGTTATGCTTGCCTTCTGAAGTCTCTCCTTGCTGTTGCCTTTGGTGTTCACCTGGTCTGTAACACCTGTCTGGCACAGATCTATGAGGAAAGCATATTTACTAGGCAGTTCTACCCACTTTGTGATGTTTAATTTTTTCTGTCAACTTGGCTAAGCCAATGGTTGCTCATCTTTTCTGGGTGTGTCTGTGGAGGTGTTCTGGAACAGATTAGTAATAGAATCAGAAGACTAAGTAAAGAAGATCCAAATGATGTAATTGGGGCTCTGTTTTTCTCAGGTAGATAGATTATCTCCATGTAATGGGTGTGATGGAGTCTCAGAATCCAGGACTCATATTCTGCCCTAGGAGAAGTCCCTTTCTCCATAGCACTGGCAAAAAAGAAATAGATCTCAAGGAAACTCTGGCTGTTCTCAAATCATGTGCCTGTGGCTGAACCAATAACCCTGACCAGGGCATTGGGTGTTTGTCTGGACATGAATTAAGTGCCCAGGCCTATGGAAGGTAGAGAAGAAGGAAGAGCCCATCAACAGAGCCGCTTGGAACTGGTTCTCCAGCAAGGTTGGTGGGTCTATTAACAGAAAGAGGAATTGATGCTGGACTGAAAAGAAGGAGGCTGGTAACATATGATCGCGAGTTTCTTCACAGCTAGTTTTTTCTATTTTCTACTATTTTAGGCCTCACTACAAATAAATAACTGAGAAGCTATGCTAAAATCTGAAGCAAGGAATGTTTAACACCACAAAAGAGCAGAAATAGGATGTTTTAGGGCAAATGAGAGCTTTGTACTAACATATGCTCTGAAGTGAATAAACAGCAATCATTAAGCTCATTGCTTTGTGCCTCGTGGCCCACTAAGCTCTGTTGGGAAGACATATGGTAGCAAGCATAAACCAGTAAGGTCAGGAAACATGTTTGAAATCGGAAAACTTACATTTAGATACATAACCTCATATAAATCTCTGGAGTACTCTGATTCTGACCTGTAAAATGGGTGCATTAACACAAATACCCTCTCCAAATAATTGCAAACACCAAAAGAGATAAATGTAAAAGTACTTCAAAAATATGATGCAGTACAAACAATTATTTTTACAGAACAGATTTTAAATAGGTGCTAGGTTTTGTGACTCCATAAATGCTATAGAAATACAAATCATGCAGAGGGAGTCTGATCAGAAAGGGAGGTGGGACTGACTTACAGAAATTTCCAGCATCAAAGTTTTCTACCTTGTGCAGGTTTGCAGTCAATTTTACACTTTTCTTTTATCTGTTCACTGTTTGTACTCTGCTTCCAGAGCACAGACAAATATCACAAGTCTCAGTTGACGAAGAAAGTGCTATATGGAAATCCTGTGCCAGAGGGAAAAGTTCTCTGATGCTTATAGAAAAGAACAGAGGTTTGCCAAATAGTCTGAAAACAATTTGGAATTTGATATCAACGGGGTCCTGGCAAAAGTCTGCACTGAAACAAATATTTAACCTCATCCTTGGCATTTCAAATGACAAGTATTACGTGGAGAAATTAGAGCTGTTGGGCAGTGGAGCCCATGTTAGCTCCTTTCAGAAATAAAGTATTAGTAATTTTCTTTTCTCCAGGTTCTGAGATCTTTCCTACTCTTCTACTCCATTATTCAGCAATGATTTATTATGCCCTTCTCTGGCCAGGAACTTGTAAGTTTCAAGGGAGATAAAGATGAAAGTCATTGTACCTGACCTCAGCAATCTTGTGTCTAGTGATTTAGGCTGGGATTACTGTTCAAACAAGATAGCACAAAAGAAGGATGACTTTTGAGATAGTACACGAAGAGGCATACGTGGAGAAAACTGCACAATTCTAACACTGAGTAGAACAGGATTGACTTGGACCAAACTGAGTTTAACCATCAATCTGAATCAATGAAATCATTTTTAGTAAATGGAAATCCCAAACTTCTTATAATGTTTATTATTTGAATTGCACCCATTTTATAGATGAGGATGCAAAGAACCACAGGGTTTATATGGAGTAACACTATTAAGAGATGACTTTTCTTATTATAAATGTTGTGCGTTTTCCGCTGTACTTTCTAACATTGTTCTAAGTTGTCTATGCATGTCTGCCATGTCCTCACCATCTTATCAGTTTAAATTTTTGAGGTGAAATTGTGAATTAATAAGTCAAATAATCTTTCAACACATGTTATTAAGAAGGTACTATGCCAGACACTGAGGATATCAAATGAAAACAATACAATTTGTCCTTCTCCTCAATTTTGAACAACAGATAAATAACTTCATATTACACAGGGCATTATAACATGGTATTTAAGAACCTAGATTCTGGAAGAGTAATAGACTAAAGAAACATTCAAGAGGTAGGAATCAATAAGACACGCTAACTGACTGGAAGTTTAATCAATTTTCTCTATTTTTCTGGTTTTCATTTCATTGATTTCCACACTTTTTATTTCCCTCCATATACTCATTCTGAGTTTACTTTGCTCTTTTTCTAACTTCATGAGGTCACTTAAGATGATGGAAACAACCTTTTCTTATTTCTAATCTGAGCATTTAAAATTTTGAAAATAAGCAAAAGACTTGAATAAACATTTCTCAAATGACATACAAATGGCCAATAAGCATAGAAATGTCACGCAAAAAATATAGGAATGCAAATCAAAACTCCAGTGAGACACTACTTCATACCCATTAGTTTGGTTATTATTTAAAAAATAATGTTAGCAAGAAATTGGGATGCTGGGTCACTGTTGGTGGGAATGTAAGATGTTGCAGCCACTATGGAAAACAGTAAGATAGTTTCTCAAAAAACTAAACATATGAAACATGTGATCCAGCAATTCCACATCTGGGTGTGTACCCAAAAGAACTGAAATCAGAGACTCAAACAGATACTTACACTTAAATGTTCAAATTACCAATATCACAACAGCCAAAAAGTGGACATAGTTCAAATTTCCACTGAGAGATGAACAGATAAACAAAAGGCAGTGTGTATATGCAATGAAACATTACTCAGCTTTAAAAGTGAATGGGATTCTGATACAACATGGATGAACCTTAAAGACATTATTCTAAGTGAAATAAATCATCCAAAATAGGAAAATTGGGCTTCCCTGGTGGCTCAGACAGTAAAGAATCTGCCTGCAATTCAGGAGACCTCCTGCATATACCACAAAAAGACTATATGAGGACATGTGAGGATTTGGCCTTCTGCAAGCAAGGAAGAAAACTAACTCGACTGCACATTGATCTTGGAATTTCCAACCTCCAAAACTTGAGAAATAAATCTCTGTTATTTAAGACACCAGTGGTATTTTGTTACAGTAGCCAAGGACATGAAAACATAGCATCTGCATCCCAGTTTTCTAGCTTTCATTTTATTTCAGTTAAATACTTTTCATTTCTCTTGTGATTTCTTTTTTGACCCATTAGTTGTTTGATTTCCAGATTTGTTGGAATTTTCCAGATATTTTTCTACTATTGATTTGTAAGTCAAGTCCACTGTGGACCAAAGAACTGAGACTTGTCTTATGGAACAAAAAATGATCTACCTTGGTAAATAAAAGAATGTGCTTTTCAGCAGATAGGTGGAAGATTCTATAAACATCTATTTGGTTAAGCTGGTTGATAGTTTCTTCTATATCTCTACTGACTTTGTGACTATTGCTGTATCATTGTATCAGTTCATACTTTCCAGGTGGTTCAGCGGTAAAGAACACACCTGCCAATGCAGGAGACGCAGGAGACCAAGGTTCGATCCCTGGGTCAAGAAGATGCCCTGGAGTAGGAAATGGCAACTCACTCCAGTGTTCTTGCCTGGAAAATTCCACGGACAGCGGAGCCTGGCTGGATGCAATCCATGGGGTCACAAAGAATCGGACAGAACTGAGGGATTGAGCACACACGCATGAACACATTATATCAGTTAATGAAAAAGAAGTGCTGACATTTCCAACTACATTTGTAAATTTCTCCTTTCTCTATTTATTTCTTCTATTTCTCTATTCTTTCATATCTATATTTCTGCTAATTTTTGCTTTGTGTATTTTGAATATCTGCTGTGAGATACATACACACTTAGATTGGTTATGTGTTCATAAAAGGTCATCTTTTTATCATTATAAAATGTCACTTTTATCTCTGACAGTAGTCAGTGCCCAGAAATTTACTCTGTCTGGTATTAATGCAGCCCATCACAGCTTTCTCATAGTTAGTGGTATCATGGAATACCTTACTTCATCCTTTAATTATTTTTTTTAGAAATACTTTATTTTTGGAATAGTTCTAGATTTACAGGAAAAAATTAGATTCTGGGACTCCAGTTACAGAGTGTGTATGTTAGACAGTTGCTATGATTCTCAAGTGACTTGGATGTTTTTGTTTATTATTTCCCTCCTATTTGTTTTGAATAGCTTTTGATGTTTTATTTCAAGTTTACTTATCTTTTCTTCTGAAGTGTTTGTTTTAAGAGCAGTCAGTGAAAATTTGATTTCAGATATCTTATTTTCCCTCTTTAGAGTCTCTATTTGTTTTTGAAATCTTTCTCCCATGTCTTTCCTCTTTAGGTTCATGTTTCTTTAAAAGCTTGAGCACATTTATAAAAGGTCTTTTAAGATCTCTGTATACTACTTGTTTCATCTCTGTTATTTACGGGCCTATTTTACTATCGTCTCATATTTTTCTTCCTCGTTATGGGTCACAATTTCTTGCTTCTTCACATGTCTCACACTTCTTGACTGGATGCCAGACATTGTGAATGTTACATGGTTGAGTGTTAAATTTTGGTGTAGCCTATGAGAGAGTTTTGAATTTTGCTGCAGCGAACAATTATGCTGTCTGCTCAATAATTTGTTCCTTCTGACTATGTTTTCAAGATATTTTAAGGGTAATCCATGGCAGACTTACCTATAGGTAGAAATTATTACACTACTAAGGCATCACTCTTCTAGGGTTTCTAATAATCATCCCATATATTTAACACATTCTCTCTATTCTGAGTGTAAAAGTCAAATGATTCTTGATCCTGTGTGACTCTGGGAATTAGTCTACTTAAAGCTCTCAGGAAACTTTTCTTCTCTCAGAAATTGTCTTATGTTCATACTTGTGAAATTTCACCCAATATATTCACAGACTGGTATTCAATCAAAGACTCAAGAGGACTCCTACGCTGACCTCTTTCTTTGCTAAGTTCACTTCTCTCTGGGATTCGGTCCTGAAAATCCTATTCACTTAGGCCTCCCCAAACTCCTAATATCTGTCTCTTCAACCAACAAGACCACTGCTCTCTGCTTGGGATCCCCCTGCCTGCACTACACACTGAAAATGGCCTCTGGGCAGAAAGCTGGGGCAGGTTTGTGTGTGTTCATCTTGTACGTGTCTCTTCTCTCAGGGACCCTGGTCCTATGATGCCTGTTGTCCAGTGTCTGAAAACAGGAATATTTTTGTCTAGTTTTTCCAGTCCAAGTTTGGACCATTAGTCTCATGAATGTAGGGAGAAAGACAGAGAAAAAGAGGCAGAGGAAAAGAGATGGAGAATTAACTCTGAAAATGGGTTGTCAGTGGGAGTAAGCATTAAGGAAGCATAAATCACATGACCAGAAGCCAAATACATTTTGGTCAGGAAAGGGAGGCATGAAGGGGGCATGGTACCCAAGAACAAATATAATAGTGCACCCTAGCAGATGCCCGCTCTGCAGTGAAGCCAGCTCATATCAGTCCCCTTCTCCCACACTCTTTCAGTGTCACGACTTCACTAAAGGTCCCTTTTAACACTAATGATAAAGGAGAAGGGGAGGAAAAGGAAGGGGGAGAAACCAAAAATGACAGAACTAGGCTCCAAGCTACTGAGAAAGTATAGGTGAAAAATATCTAGGTTTCTGCCACTGAATGAAGGAAATTAGGTTCAGCCGTAGAAATAGAAAATTACTTTCTCCCCCTGCAGCAGTTTCTTAGGAGGACATTGCAGAATCACTTATAATATTACCCACTCCCCTCTGTTGTTCATTGTTCGCTGGTGGCCTTAGGCGTGCTCGCCTTGCATCCTCAAGTGTACTGTAAGTCTCTCAAAGACAACATTTTTTAATACTTCTTTTTTTTTTAATATCCCACAGCATGTAGCACAGAACTGAGACGATAAGAGGGGAAATTTAACAGGTACATGGAGGTTTACCTGAAAATCACCTGCCTGTTTTTCTGAATAATTCTTCCTGAAAGTTGCCTCAGAGCTTACAATCATCCTTCTTTCTTCTCCTATTAGGAGAAACCAGTCCTACTCATGAGATGTTTCCTAGACATCCCTCATTACCAACATTTTCTCCCATTGCCACACAATGTATGAGACAATTTGCCCCAATATTTTGTTCAGAAAAATATGATCACTGTATTTTAAATCATTATGACAGCAAGAAATGTTCAACCTTTGTTGGCTCTCACTTTCAACATACAACTTTGAGTGCAACTTCTCCATGAATCTCCCACTAGATAAGCATTATATTATTTGTCAAGTAAAAAGATAAAAAGCTGTTTTAAAATATTTTCCCATTTTCTTTTCAAAAAGAGTTTTGAAAGCAAAAAATGTGCTCAATTGTGTTATGCAGCAATGATACCCCACGAAATATTCTGATTGTTGGGACAAAGATATGGCAAGTCTTAGTGAGAATATGATTTTATTTGAAATACATGATTGCATCTTATGTTTTTAATTGCAAATAAAACCCAAGTCACTGGGGCCTCTCCAGGAGAAAACAAAAGTAGAAAAAAAAAATCTATTGACAAGGAGCTAGGTGTTAAGAAAAGGGGACAGCTCAAATCTGCTTGATTTAGACTGGCAAGAGTCAGCAGGAGTTACAGAATTAATTATACTAAAAAAATAGTGACTGACCTTTGGTAAGTGAACTTTGCTTTAAAATAAAAATTTAAAAAGCACCTATTCTGCTGGGTTTCAGGTGCATGGTCAAAGAAGGGGCTAAGCAGTCTTTGGGAGTCCATGGTTGCCATAGAAACATTTATGAGTTGATCTTTCTATGCTGAGAGGTGCTTTGCATACAGGCTATCTAAGGTGAGGCAAATCCCCAAGGGACAGATTCACTCAATGCCAATTAATTATAACAGTGTGGAAGAATCAGAAGAATAGGAAGGGGGTGAGAAAGCACAGAAAAATGGTTATTGCATTATGAAAATGCTAGTTTCAGATACTTACATCATGGTTGCCTTAACCATGGTAAAGACGCAGATCTGTTTTCACCACATGGCATGCCGGTTTGCAAATTTGATCCTACAGATCATTTATGGAATGTTTGCCTTTAACAACAGATCTAATCTCTCTGAGCTTTAGTAATCTTATCTGCAAGATGGAGCTATGGATACTAATTTTGCAGATTATGAGATTTAAAAGGGAAAATATATGTAAAATATCATGCATATTTCTGAAACTATTCCTAATGCTCAAAAGATTTGGTTAGGGAACCGTTGACTGAAACTACCCCTCCTTGGCCAGGCAGGATGACCACTTGTATGAGTTGTCTCACAACAGTCAGTCCCAGTAAGGAACATGGTACTGCCCCCAAAACTAACTGGGGAAATTCAGGAGGGGCCAAAAAGAGGGAGGAAACACTAGCTCGTGATCCGTCTCAGCACTATTTCAATAGCTAGGAAATAGAAGCAACCTAGATATCCGTTGACAGATGAATGGATAAAGAAGTTGTGGTACATACATACAATGGGATATTAGCCATAGAAAGGAACACATTTGAGTCGGTTTTAGTGAGGTGGATGAATCTAGAGCCTGTTATACTGAGTGAAGTAAGTCAGAAAGAGAAAAATAAATATATTAATAATACATATGTATGGAATCTAGCAAAGAGTCAGAGATGACTGACTGACTGAACAGAACTGAACTGAATGGAATCTAGAAAAATGATATTGATGAACCTATTTGCAGGGCAGGAATAGAGATGCAGATGTAAAGAGGCTTGTGGACACAGTGCAGGAAGGAGCAGGTGGGAGAGAGCAACACTGAAACATATGTATCACCATATGTAAAACAGATAGCTAATAGAAAGCTGCTGTTAACACAGGGAGCTCCACCCAGTGCTCTGTGACAACCTGGAGGGGTGGGATGGGGTCGGGGATTGGAGGGAGGTTTAGGATGGAGGGGACATATGTATACTTATGACTGATTCACGTTGTTGTACAGCAGAAACCAATACAACACTGTAGAGCAGTTGTCCTCAGATTAAAAATAAATGTAAAAACAAAGCAGAAATAAATGGAACATTCAGGAGGGAGGAGACACCAGCCTACCAGCCTCCCATAATCCTTTATGCTGAAATCCAACTTGACTGAATGATGTGCATGCCACCAGGTAGACCCTGAGTCAGACCAAATATGGGTCAAGAAAGACAACTGACCAGAGACAATCTGGAAACAACACATTACCATAAAACCTGAGATTGCAAGCCACATGGCAGAGCAATTCTCTTGGGATCCCTTACCCTACTGCTCTCTGCCAGCAAGTCTCTTCCCAATAAAATCTTTTGCTTTGTCCATATGTGTGCTTCCTCAGATAATACATTTCCAAATGTTAGACGAAAGCCCATTCTCAGGCCCTGGAAGGGGTTCCCTTTCCTACAACAATTTTAATTCTTTTCCATATCTAGCTGGATTCTATAAGATTTAGCATACACCTAGAGAAAAGGAAATATGGTCAGTCTCCATATTCCATCCTTATTTATAAATCTCAAATATTTATCAGTTCAGTTCAGTCACTCAGTCATGTCCAACTCTTTGCGACCCCATGAATCACAGCATGCCAGGCTTCCCTGTCCATCACCACTCCCAGAGTTCACTCAAACTCATGTCCATCGAGTTGGTGAAAATGCCATCCAACCATCTCATTCTCTGCCGTCCCCTTCTTCTCCTGCCCCCAATCCTTCCCAGCATCAGAGTCTTTTCCAGTGAGTCAACTATTGAAATCATTGGGTTTCTCTATTGCCTTCTCACCTATTTATACAGAGTATTTAAATCAATATAAATAGATCTTGATAGTTGAGAAACAAAATGTCTTACTTAAGAAGACACCCTGTGCACAGAAGAGCAACTTTCCAAATAATTTTATGCAACAAATATATCAGTCATTAAAACGTTGTTCATTCGCTAATTCATGTCTGACTCTTGCCACCCCAAAGACTGTAGCTCGCTAGGCTCCTCTATTAAATATAGGTTGAGTATAATTGAATCTCTTTGATGATTCAGAGGTTACTTAGTTTCTTTCAGGGCTTAGGTTTGGGAATATCCATTTCACAGAAGAGTTGAAGTGCCAATTAACGAGATTGGTTTGATAAGGTGGATAGAGGAGGCGACCTTATAAATATCTTTTGAGAATGTGTTCTCCATAAACAGGTTGCTATCAGGCAGTATGTAAAACCCTGAGACAAGAAAACAACTCAGGCTAGTCTGAGTCCAGGATGAGCTCATTAGAGTGGAAGAAGGAAACACAAAACATATCTTAACAAAAATAATTTTAAGTGGAATCATAGGCAGAATTACAGAAAGAAACAGAGGCACAGAAAAGGGACATATTAATCTAGCTTGCAATGGACACCAAGAAAAGTCACATTAATCTTCCTAAGGCATGGTCTGATAAGATGACAGCCCTGCTCAAAATTTTTCAGTTACTCCCCACAATCTAAGAATGAAGATAATAAGATGATACTCTTTAGCCTGACTTGGAAAGTTTATCCCTTTACAATCAAGGTATCAGCTGCTCCTTCATGCTTTTCTCCTATACCATGTCTAAAGAATTCTCCATAAAGGTGCTCCAAGCTCACCTCATATTCTCTTGAGGAAGCATCAAGCTCCCTAATATCCAGAATTTCTGTGACACCAATTCCCACCTTTACTAAGGGCATAAATATGATAGAACTTAGATAGAAGCAACAGCCACCATTTGGACTATAGCCTACAAGTCTCCTCTGTCCACTGGATTTTTCAGGCAAGAATACTGGAGCAGGTTGCCATTTTTCTCCTCCAGAGGATCTCCCCAACCCAGGAATCAAACCCACATCTCCTGTGTCTCCTTCATTGGCAGGCAGATTCTTTACTTGTTGAGCCATCAGGGAAGCCCAGCTGTCCAGCAGAAGCAAGAACAGATAGTGGGAAACAATCAAGAATGTCAAGTATCTCCATCACTGATTTGACCAGATGCCATGCAAATTTTCATCTGTTATTGTGTTTAATGGTGAAGCATACATTAGGCTATATTAATTTATGGGACTCCAGGACTCTTGCCTGGAAAATCCCATGGATGGAGGAGCTTGGTAGGCTGCAGTCCATGGGGTCGCAAAGAGTCAGACACGACTGAGTGGCTTCACTTTCACTTTTCACTTTCATGCATTGGAGAAAGTAATGGCAACCCACTCCAGTGTTCTTGCCTGGAGAATCCCAGGGACAGAGGAGCCTGGTGGGCTGCCATCTATGGGGTCGCACAGAGTCGGATGCAACTGAAGCGACTTAGCAGCAGCATGACATTTAGACGACCTTAGTTCATTCCCTTTCTCATGATAACTTGTTCCTCAATCAATTCCTGCTGATAATTATGATTACTACATTCTATTGTTGTTCAGTCACTAAGTTGTGTCTGACTCTTTGTGACCCCATGGACTGCAGCATTCTAGTCTTCTCTGCCCTTCACTATCTCCCAGTGTTTTCTCAAACTCATGTCCATTGAGTCAATAATGCCATCCAACCATCTCATCCTCTGTCGTCCCCTTATCACCCTCAGTCTTTCCCAGCATCAGGGTCTTTTCCAATGAGTTGGCTCTTTGTATCAGGTGATCAAACTATTGGAGCTTCAGCATCAGTCTTTCCAGTGAATATTCAGGGTTGATTCCTATATAGATGTCCCTAGAAGTTATAAGCAGAGACAACAACCATTCTCTCTTTGTGATCACATAGGAAGTCTACTTTTTCCAACCTCCTACAGAGTTAGAGTGAGCTAATATGAATGAGTTCTGGCCAATGGGGTGTGGCAGAAATGATATAAGTAGGCTTAGCAGATATCCGTTGATATCCTCCAAGCCTCTCTTCACTCTTTGTGCAACTTTGAAGGCCACATGTTCCAGATGGCATGGCTCCAAGATGCAGGAATGTTACCTAACTTATACCAGACTTAGTATGAGCAAAATCAGACACAGTCAAGCCACCATGTCAGCTAGTGTTAAGTACTCTGACTAGCACATCCAGTAAGTGTATCTGTTCCTTTAAATTTTTCTGCTTTGGATATTTTCTTCTTAGTATGCTGAATTGTTCTTGTTCTACAAGAATTAGCTCGATCTTCACCAATTTACTAAGCTTTCTGTCCTTTAGCATTCATTTCCCCATAACCTTTACTGTGTGTCATTCATCTCACATATAAAATTGCTGCATCTAAAGAAAAATAAAGTATTACTTTCTAAACTATACACTGTGACACATATGGTAACTGAAAGTGCTTGCATGGCAAATGGATGAGGTTGTTTTTGAATGGAGTATTAGCCACACCCAGGACCTGCTCAGCTGCTTGGAGGTCAGAAAGTAATAATAACTCAAGGAATTTATTGTCTATTCATACCATACCATCATGCCATGGTACACTGGTTGGGAAGTTTTGAAAGAAAAGAAGCCTACTCAGTCCTACATAGTAGAATTATCTTTGAGCTGTCACCACACTACAGAATCTGAGCTACATTTTTCTTAGGGTCTTCTTACTGTATTATACTACCATGTGAAGAGCATTTATTATATTATTTATATTATAGATCATAGGTCTCATTAATCCTCATAGAATCAAGAAGTAGTGTTCATCATTTGTAATCAGAATATAAAGAAACAGAAGCTCAGAGAGGTTGAGTAATTTGCACATGTGAAGTTTTACACCAAAACTCAAGTAAGGCTAGCTCCAAAGTCATTTTGCCTCTGTGAAGAGACTCTCCTTTATTACTGAACCAGAGTGATCGTGCAAACCAAACTTCACAGATGGTGATATATAAAGTAGAAATCCAACTTTTGCCTTTACAGTGGAAAATGTATTACCAAACAAATTAGAATACTGATTTCAACTCCTTATTGCATTTTCATATGTCAATTCTCAGAAGATAAAAACCCGATTTCATGTAAACCTGGTTGAGATATAATATTCTGAAGGTGTAAGTTACACTGTAGAGCATATTTGCCTATAAATTTCAGTACAAGGGACCAGAGTTAGAGTTGAGAAACAGTATCTTAGAGTGTACAATATCATAACTGAATAGTCCATCCTGTACCAAGTTGGCAATCTAGGGCAAAGCAAAAAGAAGGAGCCTTAGTAGAAAGCCAAACAGAAGGCAAAAAAAATGACGAAGAGGGAAAGTTCAAAATAATGTAGAAAGCCACTTATGAAATAAATCGGAAGACCAAAGATAAGCAGCTAAATTGGTGGGCAAGAGCCAGGTAGGAATCTCTGAGAAGACGCAGCTAGCATCACAATTTTTTTGTTTCAGAAAAGTCAGCACGGGACCAAAACACATCAGCAGAGATAGGTGTGGGGTGGACAAAATCTTAATAAATACAAAAAAGGAAAATTACTATGCTAGAGCCACCAAGTTAGCTTGATGGAGTCTTCCCAGTATAGAAAGGACTGCAATACACATCAGAATATGTAGTGCTAATAACTCATCTTTCAGTAACATTGTCTGTCAATATGATAGAACTACGCAGATTATCTGGTCTCAGATTTTGAGTTCCTACCTTCAGCATAGCCCCACTCTGCTTGTTCCCTGAACAAGTGTAAGAAGAGGACTTGAAAAACAAGAGCATAGTCATATACTGTTCTAGCCATTTTGGCATTGATTTCACCTTTGTTTGGTAAAGCACAGTGATTTTCCCTTTGGGAACCACCATCTGGTTGGGAAAGAATTCACCCTGTGATTTAAGGGATGTGTAATACACAGCCTGAGAAAATGAGTATATCCTATTCCCCTGGCCTGAGAGATGGATTCAAAGCTGGATACCTAACTCAAGTTGAACATTTAAAACTTTAACAGGGATCTTTTGTGAAATTACTGAGAATAAAACATTTTCATTTTGTTGCTATGCTAGACTGAAAGAATTTAGCTCTAGAATTGGTTAGGATATCTTGCCACCATGAGAGAAAAACCTGCCTAAGAGTGAAATGGGAAAAAACGATTTCACCTACTAAGTTTGGCAATACCTGACGCCAGTTCCCCTTGACTTTCAGCTATGTGACCAATCAGCTGGCTGAGGCTCTCAAGTGAATCTGAGCAAAGGTAGAAACACTCTGGCTCCTTCGGGCTGTCATTCACAGTCTGAATCAAATTGACCGTGAAACTATACTGCAAAATGGCTTTGACATTATTCTCAGCTTGACTAAACTTTAGAAATGTTTTTTCCTTACTCCAGGCTCCTGACTTCCCTTTTCTTAGAACATTACTTTAAAAAACTTACAGTTGTAAATTCTTCCTCTACACTTTTGAGATGTAAATCACCTTTAAGTCTCTTGTTAGTTTTATAACCCAGATATATCTTTCTCAAGGACCCAGGAGTCATCTCTTTGAAATAAAATTATCAAGAAAGATAATCCCCTATCTACCAGTCTCTTTGAGAACTTGGTCATCTAACTTTGATAACTGTCAATTATCAAATGCAGATGACTCAATCGCATTGACCAATGCTCCCCCACCAACATCATCTACTAATTTTACACTAGCTCACCCCGAAATGTAAAAACTCTCTTGCCTTTTGTTTCAGTGGAGTTGAGTTCAATTTCTCTTCTCCTGTTGCAACAGTCTTACATAAGATTGTATTGCCTGCTTACTTTTGATGCAGTGTTTGACACTATCTTATGTTGGGGCTTCTTTTTATGTAAGAAAATGCATTCCTTTATTTAACGCAGTTGAGACACATTTTTCTGTTATTTGCAGCCAAAATTAATTGATGCAAAGATTATTATTTTCTTCCCTAAATGTTACAATTTTAAAGAATTTGTAATCTTTTATTAGACTTTTTGCTTAATTCTTTTATTTCTATCCCCTATGGCCTCAGAGTACCTTCCTAAATTGGACTTCTTACATTATCTTGGTCATTTGTCAATGTTTCTCCCATACCAGAGCCATATGACATATATATTATCCTGATTACTAAAATAAAATGTTTTGGTATTGCCTCAAACTCCTTTGAATTCTTCGTTCCTTTACTCCCAAAAGAAGAGAAGAAGAAGAAAGAGGAGGGGAAAGGAAGGAGAGGGAGAGGAGAAAGAAGAGAAGGAAGTTGTAATGCAAGGAAGAAGGTGTGACAAGAGAGGGTGGGAGAATACTCATTGTATGTCAATAGAGCCGCAGTATGATCTCCCCTGAGTCTTAGTGTAGTCTCAGAGGAAAGCAGAGACTTCTACTCTAAAATTAATTATGTCCCTGTGTAAGGTAAGGGGCAGATACAGAGGACTGTCTCCAAGTTGGCTAGAGATGAGAGAACTAATGAAGCAAAAGCAAGGCATTCTTAGAGGCACATTTGCAAATACCCACATCCTGAAGACATTATTCAAGACCACTGGTATCTGAACCACGGCTGAGCCCAGGTCCATGGCCATGGTTGCTCAACTTACTTTAACCCCACATCGCCCATATGTTGCTTTCCACATGTTTGTAACTTTGGCCTCCCTCCTCCACTCTCTAGGTAACTGACACTTTCTCACATTAAAGATGTAATGTTTATCATGTAAAAAAGGTTCATTTCCCTTCCTCTTACCTCCTAACATGTGCCTCTGTATTTCCTTTCCTAGAATGAGCTCAAAAATAGCACTTTCCTTGGCTCAGAGGGTAAAGTGTCTGCCTGCAGTGCCGGAGACCTGGGTCTGATCCCTGAGTTGGGAAAATCCCCTGGAGAAGAAAATGGCAACCCACTCCAGTACTCTTGCCTGGAGAATCCCATGGACGGAGGAGCCTGATGGGCTACAGTCCATGGGGTCGCAAAGAGTCGGACACGACTGAGCGACTTCACTTTCACTTTCAAGAGGTCTAAACCTAACAAAATGTGCTTGCAGCTACTGTGTTTTCTATTGGTTTTATAGGGGGAAAAGTCTCTGATCAAAAATTAATCTCTAATATAGAGATTAAAATAGCAAAAAATCTCTCTCTGTGTAACTATCTTATCCAAAACAAATAACTTCCGGGATAATATTTAACAGAAAGTATATTTAAGAATTGATTTAAAGAAATGGAATCCACCTTGGGAAATTACACCCATCTCCCACCAGCATTTTTAGTATTAATTCATCTCACATTCACAATGTGACAAGGTCTCAGCAGACATTTTCAGTGATGTGATCATAACTAGAGCGACACTAGATAAAGAGTCTAGACTTCAGTTGGGCCTTGAAGTGTGAGAATGGCTGAGGAAGGGTGAGGAAGCAAGGGAAGGAAGTGAAGAGTAGCTTTGGCGAGCACAAAGGTCTTGAGCAGAATGAAGTCCACATTGTAAATTTTGTGATTGGACCTGGAGCTAAGCCTGTCTGGAAAAAGAGAAAGAAGAATTCAGATACCAACTCAGAGTCAGGACTCGTTTCTACAAGAATCTATTGAACTCCTGCTATGTAACAAGCTGCCTATTAGTCACTAAGGTTATAAAATGAATCTGTCAAGGCTTCTAACTCTGAACCTCATTAGATTCCGGTAGAAATGGGTTCTTTCACTGTTCACAAAATCTTTCATATACATTATATTTGGTTTTCACAATATTCCTAGAAGAGAGGCAGAGTAGGTATTAACATCTCTGCTTCACAAGCAAATAAATGGAAGTGTAAAGAAATTAAAAGATTTGCCAAACTAGGAAGCAGCAAAGCTGAACTGCAAGCTCAGGTCTTCTGAACTCAAATCTGATCTTCTCTTTTGGATTTTACACGATATTGTGTTTATAAAGCCTTTACCACCAGACTAATGTCCCCCAAACAATAGCTTGTAAGCGATCATTTAGTCAGTCCAATATTCCAAACATAATGTGGAAGGCATTTATTCATGAAGCATATGAACAAAAGCAAATCTTACTCATAATGCTCATCCTACCAATAAGAGAGAAATAAGGTGATTATACCACCTTATTAGGGACAATTTATTTCCAAAGCACTCTCAAATGTATCAATATTTGGTTCTCTGAATTTGTATGAGAGGCTCAGCATAAATTATTATCTCTGTAGTATAGATGAAGAAACTAAGGAAAAGAGAGGGCTTTTTTTTTTGCCAAAAGTCACTCATTTAATTAATTACACTAAACAAGGACCTAAGGCCTAGATGTACTATTTTCAGTCTAAAGCTCTGCTAGCTAAAACTCTCTGCTAAAAGGAGGAAGAGCAATTCATACAAGAGTGGGTGACCTGAAGCAGTTAATTCTCTGTTAGTTTTTTTCATCAAATGGGGATAATATTTGATGATTTCTTATTAATAGTTACCTGAGTTCTTTTTCTCCCACTAAATTACAAGCATTTAAGAGCCGGATATAAATCTCATTCAGCTCTGTTTAACCCCTGTATCTAGTGAGTACCTTGTGCATAGAGGCATACATGTCTGGTTAATGAGATGGATTGAACTGAACAGCACTGAAACATTCAGGTGCTCTGAATATTCATTTGTTTTGAAATACTATAAATAAAGAAGAGTTCCAATAATATTAATTTAGGGGAATGAAAGATGGATTTTGGGATGGAAGAGTAAGTATTACCTGGCTTTCTAATACTAAATTACTAATGACTGTAAAAATACTGTGGCATAATAAAAATTCCTAAATCTTTTAAATCATGTGGACATGAACTTGGGTTAATTTTTTGATCTTGAGTTTCTTCACCTGTGAAATGAAGGATACTATATTCCCAGAAGATCAAAATGATACAAGGTCACATTAGTAAAAAGATTTTAGACACAGGATGCCAAGATTTGCCGTTCACCACCCATTCCCTTTAGGATTCTGGCAATGAAAAACACACAACTAGCTTTCACACATTGGAGAAGGAAATGGCAACCCACTCCAGTGTTCTTGCCTGGAGAATCCCAGGGATGGCGGAGCCTGGTGGGCTGCCGTCTATGGGGTCGCACAGAGTCGGACACGACTGAAGCGACTTAGCAGCAGCAGCAGCAGCAGCAAAACCTGTATAAACCTCCACAACACAATCCTTACAATGTTATTTGTATCCCATTCTCAGGCAAGAGCAGGCATCCTCAGGAATTCAGGGACAACATATTCTAGACTACCACAACACAACAGCCTCGGGTCTCCTGAGATCTCCATTTAACGCTCCATATGTAACTGTGACATAAGTCTTCATCAGAGGGTTAAGTACCCCAGATCATCTACCATCACTTCCTCGTGCTATTCTAAATGACTCCCTTCTCGAAGTTGGACTAAAGGTCAGAGAAACGTTCACCTTGCTTTCCTCTGCCTCATTGTAACTCTGTCTCCAATCTTCCATCTCAAAACCCAGCTCCTTTCAAGAATATCTCTCCATTTTCCTGTTTGATACCCATCCACGTGCTGTCCAGCCACTTCCTTTAATTTATTGCTGACTTCAGCACCTGGTTCACGTTCTCCTTCTCTGTCACTAACTTCTATCTTTACATTTGGAAACTTCAAAAACAATATAAATTATCTATAAAAGGTCCTGGTCAAGCTCTTTGACCTGATTCTCTCTATTACCACATCCCACTTGAGCCATCTACTCCCATGAGTACATCTCAACCATGTATTTACCAATGACTGCCCTCCCTCCATCAACTTAATATCAATACCCACTCTTCACACAACCCGTTATATATTTTGAACTCATCCTCTGTAGTAATTAACTCATACTTCCCTTTTACCCCACTGGAACCATGAATCATACCAAACTGGCAAAACTACAAGCCTACTTAGACCTTCTAGCTGTGTCTTCACCTGAGCGGCTAAAATTTGTTGGGGAAAATACATCATTACTGACCAAACTCACTTCAGATTTATGGATATGAGCCTCAAATGAACGTTCAATATTGCCAGTGTCTGCTGTGCTCCTCTCATAAATTCAGTTCCCCCACTTTGCTGCATCACTTTTTTCTACCTTCTTTCTTCTCAAATCCCCAATAAATCTCCCACTTCATTGCCTTGAAATGATTTGCAAATTTGTTTTTTTCCCCATTTTGGCTTCTCTGTGCATCATGTAGGATCCCAGTTCCCCAGACCAGGGATAGAACCCATGTCCTCTGCAGTGGAAGTACAGAGTCCCAATTGCTGGACCATCAAGGAAGCCCCAACTTGCAAATTTTTATAGAATAAATAGACACTAACAAACAAGTACCTTAATCTTATGCTTCATTATTTCTACCTGGATCTGCCTCCTTTCCTGTTAAAATGAAGAAAACACCCCACTCCTATTAAATCCCCTTCTCAATGTACTCTGGATCCCATCTCCTCTCACCATTTCCAAGTCCTTACCTCAGTTATCTCCCATCTCTACAGCATTATTGATTTCTTCTTTTACACTAGCTCATTCCCAGCAGAACACAAGTGTGCCTTAAAATCTCCCATCAAAAAATTATTTTTACCCTGCATTTCTTCTAACCTCTCTTCCATTATCTTGCTTCTCACAGCACAATTCGTTTTTGTTTTAAATTTAAATATAGTTGATTTAATGTTTCAGGTGTACAACAAAGTAAATGAGTTATACATATACACATGCATGTTTTCTTTTTCAGATTATTTTCCATTATATGTTATTACAAGATATTGAATACAGTTCCCTGGGCTATATGGTAAGTCCTTGTTTATATATATTTTATATATAGCAGTGTGTATCTGTTAATTCAAAATTCCTAATTTATCCCTCCCGACTCCTTCCCCTTTGTTTACCATGAGCTTGTTTTCTACGTCCAGCATAACTCTTAAAAAGACACATCTATACTCACCGTCTCTACTTCCTCATCTATCATCTATTTCCTCCATAAAGTCTTATTCAAATCAGACTTTCATTCCTATGACTCCACTGAAATGACACTCATTAAAGATTGTTATGACCAATATCTTACCACAATTGATGGTCAATTCTCTGACTTCATTTTACTCAAATTCTCAGGAGAATTTGACACATTCGAACTCACTTTTTCTTGGAACATTTCCTTCTCTAGACCAGAAGTTATGGACTATACATTGTGTTCCCCAAATCTATAAGTTGAAGCCCTATCCCCAAGGAACTGTATCTGTAAATGGAGCCTTTAAGAAGGTAAGTAAAATTTTTTTAATTAGATAATAAAGATGGAGGCCATAATCCTATAGGATTGGTGCCCTTATAAGAAGAGGAAAAGACTTCAGTAACATGTGCTCACCGAGAAAAGATCATGTGAAGAGACAGCAAAAAGGCCAAGGAGAAAGGCCTCAGAAGAAACCAAACCTTCCAACACCTTGATTTTAGACTTCTGGATTCAAGTACTACGAGAAAGTGAATTTCTGTTGTTTAAGCCACCCAGCCTGTGGTATGGCAGACCTCGCAAATAAATACACTAGATTATCAACTTGTGTGTATATTTAAAATGAAAATTCTCTATACCAAAAAACCATTTTTTAAAAAGATCCTCTACATATGAATGGTTTTCAAAGTATTTTCTATAGGCCCAGCCTTTTCTGTGATCTCTAGCATCTCATATACAACTACCTTCAACTTCTCTATTTAACTGTATAATAGAAATTTTAAGCATAATATGATTGAAACAGAACAATTACTTATTTCCTAACATCTGCTCCCCTTCTAACCCTTCCCTATGTTACAATGCAATATGACTATCCATCAAGTCACTTAGTCCAAGTCCAAGGAATATCTTTGAGTCCTTTTTCACTCACCACTCACTTAGTGTTCAATAGCAACACCACTGACTCATCTTCAAAAATATATCCCAAATCTGCCTACTTCTCTTCATCCTTACTGCTAATCCAGCAAATGTGTTACATGGCTGAGATTGCTGCATTAATCTCTTCATTTTTTTTTTTAAGAGAAAAAAGTATGTTGATTTGGGCCATTCACTAGGATCATTGTAAATAATGCAATATATTAATATAATAACGGCTGTTCTTAAGCACTTAATAGATTTATAAATATAAAGGATAACTGGCTTACTAGGCTTTCTCTTCAATTTCCATCATTTTGCTCACTTATAATGCATCTTCCACTTAGACACTAGATCTAGAGACCTTACAAAAGTACAACTGAGATCATACTACCCATGTGCTTAAATCTCTCAAAATGGTTTTTCATTACATTCCAAATTCATTACCATATTCTACAAGGTCCAAACTGGGTCCAACCAATCCAATGATATAGACCTATTTTCCTCTCCATAGGTAAGCCTTAATAGTCGTAAGCCTCTGTGATTAATGGAGGTCTTCAGTATCAAAATTTAACCTTGCCTATACTGCTGACTGATACAATACTTATTACTCTTAAATTTAACTGTTTTTTAAAATCTTCACATTCATTTCTCTCCTGACTAGAATACAAGCTCTTTAAGGGCAAGGACTGTCTATTCACTAGGGTACCCCCTGTGCCTGGAACATTGTCTGTCACTTAATAGGTAATCAAATATTTCTTGACTCTCTAGTTTCTTAAGTTGTATTCAAGCATATGGCTGTATCTTGATGCCGAAGTGAGACTTCCTCCTTTCTGACCCAAACCTCAAGCTTTCAGAGCAGGTCCCATGCCCAATAAGGTTTACAAATGAAGAATACAGGCCTCCCTTATGCACTCTGCCATATTTAGGACAGAGAAAGCTAGTTTCACTCAGAAAGTCAGGTACAGGCATTTACCTGGGAATACTGACTGGACTGAATAAGGATGGGAATTGGATGAAAATGAATATGATACACTTAGAGAGAGAGGAAGTAAAGGGGCAGGAAGGAAGGACAGAATCCTTCTGCACCTCACCTCAAGGAGATAATCAAAGAGAAAGTGTGAGGCGTGGCTCTGGCTTTAGAATCACATCGAAGCTACCAACTAGGGAGATAAGTCCCAGTGAAGATCAGGCTGTGACTAAATGAATTAGAAGTTTCTCTTCTCTTGGAAAAAAATAAGTAAAGTATTCCCTCCAATACTGCTCTATGAGGAGAGGGAAGAGATGCCTACACATCTATGGGCCACGCCAAGATGTACAGACTGCAAGAGAGAGGATCCACCTCCAACACCAAGGAACTGACTCAAAGCAGGTTTTCTCATGCCAACTGCCTCACTTTGGGGACTATAATGCCATCAATGGAACTGTAGTCATCATAGACACTGGGGGGAAAAATGAATGGATCCAAGATGAGAAGAAGGCTTTCTGAGTGAATTTAGATATTTCAATCTGCCTTGATTTATCAAGGAATGAGAAGACAAATAAATGTGAAAGGAGAGCTTTTATTTAGATTCCATTATAACTTCCCCTTTCTCTTTTGGACAAAATAAAAATCGATGTATAAAACAAAGCAAGGAAGTAAGCTCTTTCAGTACACTGAATACGGAAAAAAATCCTTGGTAGCACTGCCCTCCCCCTTGAAAGTTGACATGCCATTTCAGAGTAAGCTTGCTTTGTTTAAGCTAGATTTGCATCTTAGTAGACGCTTACAAGCATGTAACCTGTGAGGGGATTGTTGCCATGACAACATTAATGAGCCTGTCCTATGACCAGAGATATTGCAAAGAGAGAATATGTTTGTGTTCCCACTTATTATCATATTGGTCTCTGCTTTCTGGACAGGGAGAGCTGAAAAATCATTCTAACAGAGGGAAATGTTTATTAATGGTTTCATCATAAGCCATTCAAACTTTGAATAAGTAAGAGGAAAATTTTACAGCATTAAAAAATAAATGAAAAAAGGTCAGCCTAAAAACCATTTAGATAAAAGTGTGCTGTGTTTATAATGGGTTATTGCTATGAAATGATGCTGTTTTCTAACAAATAATAATGGTGTGGAATTTACCATTAGTCTAGCTTGGCCTGATATGTAGCCTTGTGTAGTCTTTCTCATTGAAGAGTTTCAAAGCCTTTTGTGTTTGAAAACTAAAACAGTAACCCTTCACAGGCCCCTTACTTAAACATTAAGTACTTAAGCATTAACACACATTATAGTTCTGTACCATACTAGCTCTTTAAATATACCATAGCTTTTCAGTCTCAGAATAAAAATCACCATGAATTATCCATATTTAATTTGAGAAAAGCCAGACTCAGAGAATTTGGATAGGTTTCTCCAGACTACACAGTGAGTAAGCAGCGCTTTGACTGCCACCTGGACACAAAAGACAGCAGTTTTTGACCTGCTACTCCCTCACCATCAGCACTCATGTGTTCAGTGATGTGTGAGCTTTCTGAAGGTATATATATATATATATATATATATATTTATATAGTCAAAAGGACAGAAAAAGTCCCCACCCTCAGGAGTTTTTAATACAATCAGATGAGATTTATAATTTATTTTGGAAAAAATTGAGTCTTGAGAATAGAATTTATGACCCAGATCTGCCACTAAGTAACTGGATGTTCTTAGGCAGGACATGTATTATTATTGTGCTTTAGGTTCCAAAAACTACTACTAATAATATCGGAGGTACTAGTTGTTGCAAATGGGATTATTTCCTTCTTTTTTATGGCAGATTAGTATCATGATATCACTTACATGTAGAAACTAAACAAAGAGTACAGGAACTTCTCTGGTAGCCCAGTGATTAAGAGTCCACGCTTCCAGTGCAGGGAGTGAGGGTTCAGTCTCTGGGTTGAAAACTAAGATCCAGCATACCGTATGGTACGGCCAAAACAAAACAAACAAAAAACCCACAACAAGAACCATAACAAATTTTTAGAGAAGAAATGGCAACCCACTCCAGTATTCTTGCCTGGGAAATCCCATGGATAGAGAAGCCTGGTGGGCTACAGTCTATGGGGTCACAAAAAAGTCAGACATGACTTAGCAACTAAACAACAACCATAATCAGCTTGAAAATTGTATAAGGAGTATATTCCTTAATCATCAAGCAGATCTCTTTGCAGGATTTTTGGAGACACACACACACAAAAAAAATAAAATATTTCAAAGGGTACAAATGAACTTACTTGGAAAACAGAAATAGAGTTACAAATGCAGAAAACAAATTTATGGTTACCAGGGGGTAAGAGGGAGAGGGATAAACTGGAAGATTGACATTGACATATACACGCTAATATATATATAGTAGAATTATAGTAAAATATATATAATATATATAGTAGTGTGTATATATATAATATATAGTATATATAGCAGCAGCAGCAGTATACATATTATACTATACTATATCATATTATAGTATAATATACTATATAGAATATATAGTAGAATATATATAATATATAGTATAATATATACGCCACTCCAGTACTCTTGCCTAGAAAATCCCATGGATGGAGGAGCCTGGTAGGCTGCAGTCAGTGGGGTCGCTAAGGGTCGGACACGACTGAGCAACTTCACTTTCGCTTTTCACTTTCACACATTGGAGAAGGAAATGGCAACCCACTCCAGTGTTCTTGCCTGGAGAATCCCAGGGATGGGGGAGCCTGGTGGGCTTCCGTCTATGGGGTCACACAGAGTCGGACACGACTGAAGTGACTTAGCAGCAGCATACATAGTAGAATATGTATACTATATATAAAATATATTATATATATATAATAGATAACGAATAGGACCTGTTATATAGCACAGAGAACTCTACTTAATACTCTGTAATAGCATATATGCCAAAAGAATCAAACAGTGTGTGTGTGTGTGTGTGTGTGTGTGTATACACACACACATAACTGAGTCACTTTGCTGTATACCTGAAACTAACACAGTATTGTAAATCAAATGTTTACTCCAATAAACTTTTTAAATTATTTTCTTTTAACTTTTCCAGTTATACTTGAGACTTTAGGCTGCCACTAGAAACCACATCCCACAGAGAAATAGAAATATATTTTCATTCAAAATGAGCATGATGATCAACAAAAACCTACAGTATAGCATAGGGAATTCTGTTCAGTACTCTGTAATGACATGAATGGGGAAAGATCTTGAAAAAGAATAGATAACGTGTATGTGTATAACTGAATCACCATGCCATACATATGAAACTAACACAACATTGTTAATCAACTATGCTCCGATATAAAATAAAAAAATTTTGGATAAGCATGATGTTAAAGAGTTCAACTTTAATCTATGGATGGGATGCTTAGCTTGGTGTTTCTCAGGAGTAGCCCTCTGATCCCCTGAAATGCTTGTTAGAAATTACGTTTCTTATACCCTCCTCTGGTGATGAACAGGGAGGCCTGGCGTGCTGTGATTCATGGGGTCGCAGAGTCGGGCACGACTGAGCGACTGAACTAAACTGAACTGATACCCTCCTCTACCCCTATGGAACTGGTACTCTCAAGTGGATAATGTCTCCATTTCCCCAGAACATTTCAGATGATTCCCATGCGCTGTAATATCCACAAGATCACAATTATAAACACAGCACTCGACTATAACTGAACTAGGGAAACACCTTTCTGTTTGGTCTCTATATACACAGTATTTTTCAGCGTTCCAGACACCCAATATTTTTAATGCCAGTTTAATTAATAAGAATAGGTAACAGTGCTGGACTACTGTGTGTCATGTACTTTACTAAGTTCTTTATAGGAATTAACCTACTTGAGATTCATTACAACCCTACAAATTCTACAGTTATTCCCAATTTCAAGATAAGAAAACTGAGGAAAAGAGAGTAACTTGCACAGCGCTCAGTGATTCAGTGTGACAGCTGGGATATGAATCTAGGATATCATCTCACTGAGCATCATCTCAATCCCATCAATAGACTGCCTCTTGGAGTAAATATTGAATGAATTTAATTCTGTGGCTTCATCTAGTTTTATACTACAAAACATGTATCTCTAATACTTACTAAACCGTCTCACCATAATTTTAAAATTATGACATCACAGATTATGATTGACTGAATTCAAATTAGTAAAACCATAGGAGCTTTCTTAAAAGATGGTCACTTAATTAAGGCATTAGATAAAACAATGTTATTCCCTCCATAAACTGAGCCATCATCTAGGGTACCCTCACTCTTCACTATATCTATATATTAATACTTTACCCATCAATTGTACTTATTTCCAATTTACAGATGTAATTGTTACTGTAATTACATAATTTACTAGTATATTTATATAAAATAAAGAAGAATGAATGTGAAAAGAGGCAAGTTAAAAATTGCTATTGAGATAACTATAAAATAGTGGGGAGAAATTGTCAAAATTCATAAGATTATAAATTCAAGTTGTTTTAATCAGTGTCTTTAGGTCCTTGGTCCACATAAAAGAGATGGGAAAACTCAGATGATGCTTGATTAATATCCCATCTGACTTGGCTCTTTATCAGTTTAGTGAATAGATGTTGTTTATGCATCATGCATTTAATAAAAATGCTCAAAATGTAGGTTTATTTGTTTAAAATTTTCTGCCTTAAACAAATTCAAATATCTGCCCAAATAGCACCTTATCAGTAAAGACTACCTGACTACTTCATACAAAGTGGAAACCCCTTCCCTTCACTGGAACTCCCTATAACCTTTAGTTTGCTTCACTTTAGTCCTTAACTTTTATCAATAAATCATTCTCCATATCCACATTTATTCACTCATGTTGTTTGATTTACAATGTGTGTCCTATGGTAGCAGAATAATACTCCTCAAAGAGGTCCACACACTCCTCTCTGGTGGCTCAGTGGTAAAGAATCTGCTTGCCAATACAGGAGAGTTCGATCTTTGGGTTGGGAAGATCCCCTGGAGAAGGAAATGGCAACCCACTCCAGTATTCTTGCCTGGAATATTCCATGGACAAAGGAGTCTGTCAGGCTACAGTCTGTGGAATCACAAAGAGAGTTGGATACAACTTAGCAACTAAACAACAACAAAAACTGTTGGGGTCCTTTAATGGAAAGGGACCTGGTGGTCCAGAGGCGATGATAAGAAAGTGAAGGAGAAAAAGAGGCTGATATTCCCTAGTTTACGCAGAAAACCAATAAAGTCCTTGGCACAGGACTTGTGTCTCCCACGAAGGCACCAGGCCCCTCTCGAGGAGGGTGAAGGCACAGGGTGCCTTCTCAAGAGAGTCTTAGAAGCCCGGGCAGGAGAGTGGACAAGATGGGTCTCTACCCTCTAATGAATCAGCCGAGGAGAGAGAAAGAGAGAGAGAAAGAAAGACACGGGAATCCAAGCTCTGATGGAGCAAAGGTGCTTTAATGATTTTTCTGTGAGTATATATAAGCTGAAGTACAAGAAATTTCTTTTGTCAATGATAAAGATCAGAAAACCAAATGTACAGTAACCGTTACCAAGGGAACAAGGAATTAATAACGGTTACAAGGTCAGGAGACAATCCATGTCTCAAGAAAGGGGTTAGAGACTAACCAGTTTTGTTGTAAAGAGAATGTTTACTAAAGGAGATTCAAGTCTGTCTCACACAATGACCTCAGTTCCTGGGAGTAGTGTGCTACTCCATTTGAAAAGAAACAAAGGACTTGTGAGAAACAGCACGTAGGAATCCTCCTATTAAACACTCCCTGACAAACAACAAACAGGTCCGCATCTTCATCCCTGGAAGCTGTGGCTCTTTGTTGCCTTACACGGAAAAATTGATTTTGAAGATATGGGGAGTATCCAAGTGGGCCTAACTTAATCACATGAGCCCTTAAAAGAACCTTTCTATCATTTTATCAGAGATGTGGGAATGGAAGGTCAGTCAGAGAGATGCAACATTGCTGGATTGAAAGATGGAAGTAGGCCATGAGCCAAGGAATGGGAGTAGCCTCTAGATGAGGGAAAAGACATGGTAGTGTCTAATAACAGAACAACTAGAAAGGAACGTGGACCTGCTGGCAACCTGAGTTTAGCCCAGGGATCCCCGTGTTACACTTATGACATAGAGATCATAGGCTAATAACAAGGTACTTTAAGCTAATGAGGTTGTGGTAATTTGTTACAGCAACCATTGAAAACTAATACATGTCTCATCACAGAGAACAAGCTCAATGAATTTAGCACACAGAAAATATTCAATAAGTATATGTGGAAAGGATAAATAATGAATGAATATAATAAAGCAAGAAGCCATCCCCTTCTAGTCCTGATATCACAAGTGGGCTTCTACTAAAATAACATTCATAATGGTACTATTGAGGGTCTTTTGTGTGTCAGCATTTACGTGTGTTTGTTTTCTCATTTACTCATCACCAGACGTTAGGTATAGTATCTCCAGTTTCCACTGGAGCAACCTAAGAAGACTCAGAGGCATTAAGTGACTTGACCAGTCTATTTGGCTAAAAAGTTGAGTCTTCCATTAAGATACCATTTATAAGAATAATTAAATATATTTTTTTAAACTTGTGGTTAGTAAAATAAAGATTAATTAAAAACAATCCAACCCGACATATATAAATGGTAGTCTTGTAAGAAGGACTATTTATTAAAACAGTATGTAGCAAAGGCATTCATGTCCAAGGCCTCAGAGTTTGTATAAGTGTATGTGAATGAAATAACACTTTCTATACTCTGATGATTTGAGTATCTCAAAAGCACAGCAATTAGGAGCCCTGCCTAATAAGACTCCTCATTAGAACTCCATATGTAAACTAATGGACTATGCATGTCCCTCTTTCAGGAGGTCAGCTTACAAACAGAGTAAGCATAATCTTCCAGAGACTTCTGCATGTCCTATCAACAGCTACAGGTTGAGTTCCCCTTGCTCCCTGTATAACCCGTACACAAGGAGTAATTCACTGCTCCCTGAACCCAGAGCTCTTTCATACCCTACCTCTGCTGAGAGTGAACAAACCTGGAAATTAAGCCTGGCCTCAGAAACCCGGAGAGCCTTGGTGTTGAAATAGTATTAAAAATCACATTGAAAAGACAGAGGGAGTTAGAGAGAAAAATATTTTATTCTCATCCATTGAATGCAGATGTAACTGAAGTAACAGAATTTTCAATCATACTTGGGTTTAGTGTTCAATTCATTTTCCAACCATATGGCTATTGACAAATTCCTTAATTCCTCAGAGCTTCTATTTTCTCATCTGTCAAAAGCATATTTTAATACATATGATACTGGATAAAATGAATAAACAGGACAAGACCACTGATCTCAAGGATGTCACAGAATTAAAACACACCTTTAAGAATTAAAGTAGCCTTGAAATTTGTAAATAATCAAAATAACTCTAAAATGGGGAACTGATTGATTAATTTCAGGTAAATCTCTACATTGGATTGAGACCAGAACCAAGCCTAGAGCACCTTTCTTTTGGATTTTCCTCTTACATCCTTTTTTCTGAACTATAAACAAATACTCAACTTTGTTAATTAAATTTATACTTTAAATTTATAAACATTATCATAGATTTTCTGAGAACTCAGGGATAGAATACATTCTTTCCTCACTCAACAAATATTTAAGTCTCTGCTATGTATCTGGTCTCTTTTGTAAGTATAAACCAAAATATCAAAAATATCTACCATCTTGAAGCTAATTCTCCAGGCTGGATAGAGAGACAACAAACACAACAAATAAAGAAATTATAAAGTATAAGCTGTTAAAATAGAAACAGGGAAGGGATGTGGTGAGCAAAAAGATGAGAAAAAAATGTTTTTCAGTGCCTTCGCTTCCAAATAAAATGTATCTAAAAATGAAATCTCTCCAAGGCTTTCCATAGCAAACGGTCTTTATGAGTCTAATCTAGAGCTACAGAGCCCAGTATGGTACCACTAGCCACACGTGACCATTTAATCTAAATTTAAATTAACTAAAGTTTTTAAAATTTAAAATTCAGTTTCTTACTCCTAACTGTAGTTGTCAAATACCCAATAGCTGTGTATATCTAAAGTGAGTGAAGTCACTCAGTCATGTCCAACTCTGCAACCCCATGGATTGTAGCCTGCCAGGCTCCTCTGTCCATGGAATTTTCCAGGCAAGAATACTGGGGTGAGTTGCCATTTCCTTCTCCAGGGGAAACTTCTTGACCCAGGGATCGAACCCAAGTCTCCTGCACTGCAGGCAGGCTCTTTACCATCTGAGCCACCAGGGAAGCCCTGTATGTCTAGTGGCTACCATATTGGACAGCACAGACCTATAGAAAAACGAACTGGTATCATCATAAAAAATTGTGCTGGACAGTACCAATGTAGAGTCTTCTTTCAAAATCTAGGAAGCTAAAACCAGTATGTCCTCTCACATAAAACAGGTGTTCAATAAGTGTGTTTGAATGCTGAATTAAGCTAGATTCTAAATAGGTAGGAAAGAGAGGGGAGATTCATTTTGAGGAAGCAAATATCTACACTGAACTTTTAGTAAATCTATGTATAATTGAAATTTCATGTCAGTGGATTTGGTAATAAAACTTTTTGAGTTTTCTATTTATAGTGTTTGCAAAATTTCATTGCTCTGGTGATTTTTATAACTTAGAATTTCCATTTCTGAAAAGACAAATTCAAGTCAAGTAAAAATATTTAGATATATGCTATCCTTATATCTTTCTTGAATCTAGAATCCAATGTATGTCTTTTCTTCAGAAACACCATAGGCTATCTGTCTTCCATGTGACCTCAAGCAAGTCTCTGTCCAGATCCTGCTTGCCTTACCCACCTTACAGTGGTGAAAAACAAGCAAGTGAACATGTAAAAGTGCTTTGAAAGCTTACATATATTTTTAAATTATTATTGTAATTTGGGGGGGAGCAGTTCAGCTGCCTATAAATCAGTTGTTGGATGTTGGTATAGCTCAAAATATTAAAAGGTTTTCTCAGGCTAATAATTAACTTACCTGTTCTGTTGCTTATCAAATTGAAACACCTGTCTTTTTGTTAATGTTTAAATTCATTTGAGAGATGTCATTTATGTTTGTTTAGTTATAATGAAAACACGGAAGCCTGGGTCCACTCTCTTCCTTAGTCACTTGTTCCAACTTCTCCTCTCCTCGCCTCTGCTTTAGTCTCAAAATCATGCTTGTCTTCACCTCTCCACATCTTCAGGAACAATCAAGGTTTGAGTCAGGAGAGGTAAAAAGTCATTCATATACAAAAGAAAATGTCACTTTTTAATTTTTAAATTAATTTATTTATTTTGATTGGAGGATAATCACACATCGTGATGGTTTTTGCCATACATCAAAATGAATCAGTCACGGGTGCACATGTGTCCCCCATCCTGAACCCCCCCTCCCACCTCCCTTCCCATCCCATCCCTCTGGGTAGTCCCAGAGCACAGGCTTTGAGTGCCCTGCTTCATTCATCGAACTTGCACTGGTCATCTATTTTACATATGGTAATCTATATGTTCCAATGCCGATCTCTCAAATTGTCCCACCCTCACCTTCTCCCACAGAGTCCAAGAGTCTGTACTTTACATCTGTGTCTCTTTTGCTGCTTTGCATATAGGATCGGAAAATGTCACTTTTAAAGAACTCATTTGACAAGGAACAGTAGTAAAAACAAAGGGAGACATTTTGCTATTGCCTCCATTACGTGCAACCTCAGTATTATTATTCTGATGAAATCATCATCATTATTAGCACAACTAACTTCTTCTATTCAGGTCTCATATTGATATATCTGGAATATTTGTATTTAAATTTTATTCTTACTCTTGCCCTCTTTATTTTCAAAGCAATTTATAGTCAGTTAGGCATTTTCCCATTTGTTACTTCATCTGAATCTCTCAGCTACTCCCTGAGATTGGTCAGGCAAGTGCTTCTATCTCAAATTTTCCCTAGGCTCAGAGAGGTGAAATGATTTGCTCAAGGTCACACAGCTGGTATATGGCTGAGCTGGGACTCAAATTTCACTAATGTTATCCAGGCTAACTTTATTTTTTTTCAGACTAACTTTCAAAGGACTTTCTGCCTGGAAATACGAATATATGTTTGATTGCCAGTTACTTTAAACCTTCCAGTGTTAAGTTTTGATTAAGTCTCTATAAATATTTTTTTTTCTGTTAAAAAACTTAGAAAGTTATGGAAGCCATTAACTTTAAAAAGATTTTTTAAAAATATTTTGTCTAGATCACCTACTTTCTATGCTAACCATGGATTATAAAATTGCCTATAAATACCAACTAGGAATAAGAAGTTTACAGAGGCCTCCATCAACACAGAGGTAAAAAACCTTCACAGGAACCTGAAATCACATCAGCCACTAATGTAATAGTGTTTTGCTATGAAGATATTTTTCTATTCAGGCTAAAAGGATCAAAATATTGTAGACAAGATAAATTTGCAGGAAATGGAAATAAGGTCATCCACTGACACTTTGCACAGAAATGGCACGAGCCCCAGCAGCAAAAAAGGAATTATTCATAAGGTTGACTTTTCAAACACCCTCTTACTGATTTTTGCTGGGAAATAGTCTTTTTCGGCTATGGTAGATAGTACCACAAATAAGCCGGCATTGGAGAGAGTTATGCTCCAAAAAAAAAATCTTTTTGCCTTCAGTAGAACCACAGTAGATGGAATGTGAAAAGTGGGTAGAACTCCTACTTGGTTATGAGACGAGACAATGCAGTAAAGTGGGCAGAACATGAGATCTGGAGTCAGAAGAAGAAACTCTTAAAATAATTAAAATCTGAGCTGTTTTAATACTTGTACAGGAGCAAGTATAGCTGCACAAAGGAACACGTTCCTTCACAAAGCATTTGAAGTTTGGAAAATGGGTTTGATGGATAAACTCCTAATAATAAAAAAATCTCCCTTCAAAACTGTGTCCTCTCTTTTGCTATTACATCTAAAGTTTTTATTCTCTCAGTTAAGATAAAACAGTCTGTAATCAGAGAGATGAAAGTTTTGCTCAGCAACAGTTAGTAGAGATTGATGTGGTCACCAATGTCCCTCTAAAAGAAATCTCTATTATTTTGCTACCAACAAAGGTATTTTTCCACACCGTTAAATGATTAACAATTTTGTAGATTTTCTTTAGCATAATTGGAGGATATGTCTAAGGCTTTCTCAGGTTCTTACAGAGGCAGGAGTTGCCTGTTAACTAACGTCTTCAGTCCTGTTTATTGCAACAAGGAGGCATATTGGAAAAAGTGAAAAACTAATTGTCAGGCACCTGGGTCTAAGAGCTAGCCTTGAAGTTAACTACCCCAACCCCAACTATTTTGCTTTTACAGCCACTGGGTTACTAAGAACAGAAGAAATAAGAGCAAACCCCTTGGTCTGTAGGCTTAGCTGACCTCAACCTGAGGGTTTTTCAAACAGACACAGTGACACCATTGTGATGGGAATTAAATCATGAAACACACAATAGCCGCTTTTCTCACTTTAAACTTTGGGTTACTGCTGTATTCAACCCACACCCAGAATTTCTCCACTCCTCCCACTTTATTCATTTTCTTTCCCTAATTTTGTATGTATCCACCTCCCCCAATAAAATTATAAATTAGTGTTCAGACAGGAAGAACAAGACTATAATTTATTCTGCTTTGCCTACATACATTTTAGTGATTAACACCACTCACTGAAAACAGTGTTTGTATTAAACGTTGATTAAGTAAATGAATGAAAGAAATGTTCCTGTGGCCTTGGATAACTCAGCCTCTATCTCCATCAATCAGTTTCCCTATATATTTAAGAAAAAGTGTAGGGATTGGTGAAGTGGTAAAATGTAATGATTAAGACTATGGAATTTGGAACAAGAGAGACAAGGGTCAAATGCTACATCCACAGTACAACCTTGGGCAAGTTACTTAACCCCTCTGAGCTTCAATATTCTCATCTGTAAAATGAGGATAATTCTTGCGCAAATTGTATTGAATGCAAAAATTTATGGACATTGTATGTACAGCGTATATAACATAAAACATGTGCATGCGTGCTAAGTCACTTAAGTTATATCCGACTCATTGAGACCCCATGGACTGTGGCCTTCCAGGCTCCTCTGTCCATGGAATTCTCCGGACAAGTATACTGAGTGGGTTGCCATGCCCTCCCCCAGGGGATCTTCCTGACTCAGGGATTGAATCTGTGTCTCAAGTTTCTTGCATTGTCAAGCATGAAGCATAGTTGTAGAGATAATAATAATATAATTTAAAAGATTTTTTTTTCTATTATACCTCTAAAATACTATAAGTTCATATGTTTTCTTCAAAGAAATGTTCTATTAATCATTAAGAATAGGAGGAAAATATCACAAAATAGCTCCTTTCTGCTTATTGAGTCCCTATATACTCAGTCATTTTCTGGCCTCAGTAAGAAGAATGGATGTATGAGAGAAAAGGATTTTAACTGAGTGTAAGGTATGAAGAGGGAAGTAAGAGACCAAAAGAGAAAAGCAATTACTTCTAATTAAATACAGTAGTTTAGCAAGAGCTGCTATTATAGTATCATGATACTATTATAGTAGAAAAAATATTACTGTACAATTAACATTAATAAGAAAAAAATCATTTACCCTATTGAAATTAATGTTGTCTTACATAGTTAGAAATTCTGCCTCAGCTGCATAGGAGAAAGTTTTCTAATAAGAGAGGATATACAAATACACATATACCATGCATTTAAACACCAGTATGTGTTGATGGTTGGTCAAACTGGTCTGAAGTAAAAATAAACACAGTTGAATGAGAATACAGCCAGTTTGACAGAAAAGAATAGAAAACCAAGAATCCGAAAAATTGATTTAGTACTAAAATTCTGGACATTATAAAATATTTTTAAACGTAAACATTGAATAGTGGGTGATTTGAGAGCCATCAACACTGGGGCATTTGAATTTGTTACTTGTACATTTTCTACACATATGATTAAAGTCAGTTTAAGAAATCCACTAAGTTTTGATCAAATAATTTTAAATGAAAATACTGACTAAGAATGCCTTTTTTCAATCCCCATCAGGTCCCTTCCTGAACAAGTTTGCTACACTTGTTCACATCATTGCTTCTTAGAAGACTTCTTACTTTGGTCTGTTTTCCATTCATTCAATAAAGATACATTTATTAAAAGTTTCCTTCTTGCGATATTTTATTGGATCTATATATATATACAGCATGTAGGTTAACGCGTCTGCCTCCAATGCAGGAGACCCAGGTTCAATTCCTGGGTCGGGAAGATCCCCTGGAGAAGGAAATGGTAACCCACTCCAGTATTCTTGCCTGGAGAATCCCATGGATGGAGAAGCCTGGTAGGCTACGGTCCACGGGGTCGCAAAGAGTCGGACACGACTGAGCAACTGAACAGAACAGAACAGGACATTTCACTAGGGAGGAGGCTTTCAATAATAAGTTAAAAATTAATAGGTAAGGAAGTATACATGTTCCCTGGTGGTTCAGTCAGCAAAAAATCTGCCTGCAATGCAGGTGACCTGGGTTCAATCCATGGGTCAGAAAGATCTCCTAGAGAAGGAAATGGCAACCCAGTCTAGTATTCTTGCCTGGAGAATTCTATGGACGCAGGAGCATGATGGGCTACAGCCCATGGGGTCACAAAGAGTTGGATACGACTAAGCAACTAACACTCAAGGTAGTATGCAAATAGATAATAAGGTAATTTTACATAGTGATAAGTGCTATAAAAATTGAATCAGTTTTCTTCTAGAAATCTTATAATGTTAGTTTTTACATTTAAACCTTTGATCCATTTTGAGTTAATTTTAGTATATGATGTGAGGTATGTATGAATCAAAGTTCATTTTTAAATATGGACCTGTTGGATGGTTACAAAAACCCCATTATAGCATCAGTGGGAAGGTTGGACTTCCATCCCCACCCCACAGTAATAAAGCATTCCTCTCTCTCCTTACTGGGTGGGGGTAGAGCAGATTGTCTAAAGAGACCTAGTGAACACTCAGGATTTTTATCACAACTCAGCCGTGAAGTTATCCCCACTGTGGTGTCAAGAGAGGCCACATGGGAATTAGTAACAAGGCATTCCAGACCCTCCAACCCAAAGAGGCATCAGTGGAGGCTTAATGGGGAGACAGAACTTCCACCCTACCCTACCTAGTCATGAGGAGTCCTCACCTTGAGGTGTGTCAATAGGAACCTGGAATTCTACCTGAGATTACTTGAGGAGATTCCCCCTACCCTTTACTTCCTAAAGCAGTGTACAACAAAACTACCTAAGATAGAGCCTTAAGTAAGATCCAGAGTCTCATCATATTCAAAAAGGCCAGGTTTCAGTCCAAAGTCACTAATTATCCCAAGAACTAATAAGACTCTAACTGAATGAAAAAAGATAATACATGCCAACCCCGAAAAGTCAGAGAGGTTAGAATTAACAAATATTCCGGGAGTTGGTGATGGACAGGGAGGCCTGGCGTGCAACAGAAAGAGAAGTATTAAAGAATAAACCTTGGAACATCAAAAAAGAAGAATAAAATGTAGAATAATAGTAAACAAATACATGTGTAAATACAATAGACTTTCCTCATTTTTTTACTTATTTATATCCATTCTTTGAAGCAGAACTATAACACTAATGCAGTTCCAAATATATGTAGAGGAATTATTTAAGACAATTATAAAGGATAGACTAAAATTACATAAAAGGAGGTAAGATTCTATACCCAACTCAAACTATTTCAAGGACCACACCAATTGTTCAATTGCCAAGTCATGTCCAACTCTTTGCAACCTCATGGACTGCAGCACGCCATGCTTCCCTGTCTTTCACTATCTCCTGGAATTTGCTCAAACTCATGTCCATTCAGTCAGTGATGCCATCCAACTATCTCGTGCTTTGTCGCCCCCTTCTCCTATTCTCAATCTTTCCCAGCTGTCAGGATCTTTTCCAATGAGTCAACTTTTCCCATCAGGTGGCCAAAGTATTAGAGCATCAGCTTCCACACTAGTCCTTTCAATAGTCAGGATTGATTTCCTTTAGGATTGACTGGTTTGATTTCCTTGCTCTCCAAGGGACTCTAAAGAGTCTTCTCCAGCACCACAGTTCGAAAGCATCAGTTCTTCAGTACTTAGCCTTCTTTATGGTCCAAATTTCACATCTGTAAATGACTACTGGAAAAACCGTAGTTCTGACTACCCAGACCTTTTTTAGCAAAGTGATGTCTCTGGTTTTTAGTATGCTGTCTAGGTTTGTCATAGCTTTTCTTTCAAGAAGCAAGCATCTTTAAATTTCATGGTGGCAGTCACCATGTACAGTGATTTAGGAGCCCAAGAAAATGAAATCCACCACTGTTTTCACTTTTTCCCCACCTATTTGCCATGAAGTAACGGGACTGAGTGCCATGATCTTGCCTGTGATAAATTATGTGTATATGATACCTAGAGCATCCATTAAAGTTATAGAAAGAGATACTCAAAAATACTATAGGCAAATCAAAACAAACTCTAAAAACTGTTCCAAGTAACCCTTAAGAAACAAAGAAAAAGAAACAAACAAAAAGGAAAAAAAAATAAACAAAAAAATGGCAAGCTTACTCTCTAAGACATCAATAATTATAATAAATGAAAATGGTCTAAACACAAAAACTAAATGACAGAATTAACAGTATATTTTCAAACATGAACAAGCTATATACTGTATACAAAGAACTCAATATAAATATATATGAAGGCAAAATGTAAAAAAAAGACATGCAAAAATTAAAGCAGGATTTCCTGTATTAGCATCATGTTAGATAGACTGGGCTTCCCAGGTGGTGTTTATGGTAAAGAACCTGCTTGCCAATACAGGAGACATAAGAGACATGGGTTCAATCCCTTCCTGGGTCAGGAAGATCCCCTGGAGAAGAGAATGGCAACCCACTCCAACATTCTTGCCTGGAGAACTCCATGGACAGAAGAGCCTGGTCGGCTACAGTCCATGGGGTCACAAAGAGTCAAACATGACTGAGTGACTTCAATCACCCAACAAAAAAAGAATATACATTATTTTCAAATCAGCATAGAATAAATGCCAAGATAGGGCATATCTTGGGCAATAAATTAACCCTGAACAAATTTACATGAACTGAAATCATACACTGTTTGCTGACCACAACAGAATCAAATTATAACTTAATAAAAATGGAAAGAGAAAATTTCCAAACATTTGAAACCTAAATAAAACAATTCAAAATAATACATGGGCCAATGCGAAAGTCTCAAGGGAAATCAAAAATGCACTGAAGAGAATGAAAATTAAAATACATCAAAATTCATAGAACATAAAACTAGTGTTAATATTGAAATCTGTGGAATTAAATTCATACATTAAAAAGGAGAGAAAGTCTTATATCAATAGTCTAAGCTTTTACCTCAAGAACCTAGGAAAACAAAAACAAAATAAACTTAGAGAAAGCAGATGGAAGGGAACAACAGAGATAACAGTAGAAATTGAGGGCCAAAAAAAGAGGAAAAATAGAGAAAAGAAAGCTGACAGTAATTATTAGAGAAATGCAACAAAATTATAATGAGGTATCACCTTGCACTAGTCAGAATGGTCAGAACCATTATCAAAAGATCTACAAACAATAATTGCCTTAGAGGGTGTGGAAAAAAGGGAACTGTCCTACACTGTAGGTAGGAATGTAAACTGGTAAAGCCACTATGAAGAACAGTATGGATATTCCTTAAAAAACTAAAACCAGAGCTACCATATGATTCAGCAATCCCACTCCAGGTCTTATACCTGAGGAAAACTGTAATTCAAAAAGATTCATGCATTTTAATGTTCACTGTAGTATTATTTACAATGCCAGGATATGGAAGCAATCTAAATGTCCATTGCTAGGTAAATGGATAAAGAAAATGTGGTACACACACACAATAGAATATTACTCAGCAATAAAAAGAAAATGCTATTTTCAGCAGCATATGTGGGCCTAGAGAGTGTTGTAATTAATGAAGCAAGTCAGATAGAGAAAAATAAATACCATATGATATTGCTGATATGTGAAATCTAAAATACAGGATACAAATAAACTTACTTAAGAACAGAATTAGAATTACATATGTAGAAAATAAACTTATGGTAACAAGACTATAAGGGGGCAGGGAGGGACATATTGGAAGATCGGGATTGATATATACACAGTGTTATATATAAACTAGATAAATAATAAGGACCTACTGTATAGCACAGGGAATTCTACTCAGTACTTTGCAATTGCCTATATGGGAAAAGCATCTATAAAAGAGTGGATTATATATGTGTATGTGTATGTATATATAGGCTTCCCTCATGGCTCAGACAGTAAAGAATCTGCCTGCAATGTGGGAGACCTGGGTTCAGTCCAGTGATCAGGAAGATTGCCTAGAGAAATGAATGGCTACCTACTCCAGTATTCTTTCCTGGAGCATTCCATAGACAGGGAAGACTGGCGGGCTACAGTCCATGAGGTCACAAAGAACTGGGACACCATTGAGCAACTAACACTTTCACTTCAGGGGTATATGTATAACTTATTCACTTTGCTGTACATCTGAAACTAACAATATTGTAAATCAACTATACTTCAATAAAAATATTTTTAAAAGAATATAGATGTAAAAATTAACAAAATATTCGCAAATACTATCTAGCAATGAATAAAAATAATTATAAACTATGACTACCTGGTATTTATTCAAGGAGTGCAAGTCTGATTTAATATTGCAAAATCAATCAATTTAATATACTATTATGCTTAGTCACTCAGTCTTTGCGACCCCACGGACTGTAGCCCACCAGGCTCCTCTGTCCATGGGGATTCTACAAGCAAGAATACTGGGATGGGTTGCCATGCCCTCTTTCAGGGGCTCTTCCCAACCCAGGGATTGTATCCAGGTCTCCCACATTGCAGGCCAATTCTTTACCAGTTGAGCTACCAGGGAAGCCCAATATATCATATAAAAGGTTGAAGAAAAAGTCATAATCACACCAATTAATGCAGAAGAAGCATTTAACAAAATTCAATGTTCATTTATTTCAAAAAACTCTCAGAGAAATAAATATAGAAGGAAACTTCTCCAAGTTGATAAAGAACATCTAAAAAAAACTTAGTTAACGTTATGTGTGTGTCTGTATGTATGTGTTAGTTGCTCAGTCATGTTCAACTCTTTGAGACTCCATGGACTGTAGAGTGCCAGAATCCTCTGTCCATGGAATTCTTCAGGCAAAAATACTATAATGGGTTGTCATGCCCTTCTCCAGGGGATCTTCCTGATTCAGGGACTGAACCTAGGTCTCCTGCATTGCAGGAAGATTCTTTACTGTCTGAGCCACCAGTGAAGCTTCTATAGCTAACATAGTTAATGGTAAATGACTGAATGTTTTTTCATTAAGAAGGTGAACAAGGCAAGGAAGTCTGCTCTCACTACCTTTATTAAACACAGTGGCAGGAAGTTCAAGTCAATGCATTAAAGCAAGAAAAATAAAATTTATGCCTATCAGAAAGGAACAATAAAACAGTCCCTATGTGCAAATGACTTGACTACCTGTGTAGAAAATCCAAAGAGTCTACATAAATACTCCTAGAACTATAAAAGGAGTTCATCAAGGTTGACCCGATAAAAGAAACCTACAAAATTGTATTCAATTGTATTTCTATGTACTAGCAATGAACATATGGAAACCAAAATTTAAAATACAACATCTTTTACAATCACTCAAAAAAAAAAAAAAAACAACACTTAGATGAAAATCTAACCAAAAAAATGTACTGGATTTGTTTGCTGAAAATTACAAAATGTTGATGAAAGAAATTAAAGATCTAAATAAATGGAGATATATATTGTGTTCACAGATTGGAAGATTCAAATAACAAAAATATCAATCTCCTTCAAACTGATATGCAAATTTAACATGAAAGTGAAAATCGCTCAGTCATGTCTGACTCTGCCACCCCATGGACTATACAGTCCATGGAATTCTCTAGGCCAGAACTGAAGTGGGTAGCCTTTTCCAGCTCCAGAGGATCTTCCCAACTCAGGGATCAAATCCAGGTCTCTCACATTGCAGGCGGATTCTTTACCAGCTGAGCCACAAGGGAAGCCCAAGAATACTGGAGTGGTAGCTTATCCCTTCTCCAGGGGATCTTCCCAACCCAGGGATGGAACCAAGGTCTCATGCATTGCAGGCAGACACTTTACCGTCAAGCCACCAGGGAAGTCCGCAAAGAAAGTAGACTAGCTAAAATAATTTTGAAAAAGAACAAAATGGAAGGAATCGGTCTACCCAATATCAAAGCTTATTATCTTGCTACAGTAATCAAGACTGTGTTGAATTGGCAAGGAAATTTCTCAGTAGCTTTAGTTGTGTCTGACTCTGTGGGACCCTATGGACCATAACCTGTGAGCTCCCCTGTCCATGGGATTCTCCAGGCAAGAATACTGGAGCAGGTTGACATGCCCACCTCCAGGGGAACTTCCTGACCCAGGGATTGAACCTGCAGCATCTCCTGCATTTTCTGCATTGCAGGCAATTTCTTGACCACTGAGCCTCTCGGGAACATATACACATAGATCAATTCAACAAAACACCCAGAAATCAGTCCAATTGACTTGATGCAAAAGAAATTCAATGGAGAAAAGATAATCTTTTAAGCAAATGGTACTGGAGTAATTGGTTATCTATAGGGAAAAAAAAAAAGGACATCAACATAAGCCTCACACCTCATACAAAATTTAAATCCAAATGTATTACAGAATAAAATGTTAAACATACTTGGAACTTCAGACATCCCTACAGTACTCTGCTGCATGACCTTTCACTGCTGACAATTGCTCATCTTTAACTCCAAAACTTTGGCCATCTCATGTGACGAGTTAACTCACTGGGAAAGAGTCTGATGCTAGGAAGGATTAGGGGTGGGAGGAGACGGGGACGACAGAGAATGAGATGGCTGGATGGCATCACCGACTCGATGGACATGAGTTTGAGTGAACTCCAGGAGTTGGTGATGGACAGTGAGGCCTGGCGTGCTGTGATTCATGGGGTCGCGGAGAGTCGGACACGACTGAGTGACTGAACTGAACTGAAATACTAGCTTAAATATCATTGCCCAGGGGGACTTAAACCAATTCTTTTAAGTGAAACTTTCTCCCATCCTCGTTGATTTCTGTCATAACACTCTGTTCATCTTAAGTCCTTACTGCTTGATTGTTACACAGTTTTATTAAATAATTTACTTGTTTACTGTTTGACTCTATCACAAGGCTGTAAACTTGACACTGCGAGAACCATGTCTATTTTATTCTAGGAATGTGCCCTAATTATCTAGTATAATATCAGAAACATGGTAGCTGTTCCAAGAACTGGCTGTAGATAAAATAAATAAATCTGTCTTAGAAGGCCAAGGCAACCTTGTGAAACAGAGTGATGTCTTTTGTAACATCCAGAAATCTCGTTATGGGGAAAGAACTCTAAAGTTCTCAAATGGGCTTGATGCCTAGCTCTTCCACTTAACACTTCAGCTAGCTAGTCTAAATGAGTGAATAATTTAAACCCTTTGAGCCTGCAAGGGTTGTTACAGGTGGTGAATTAAATCACGAAAAAGTTTACATAGTAGACACTGGATAAAATATTGCCTCCCTTTTTTCGATGGGTAGACCTCTTTTTGATCTCTAAATTAACATCTAAGCAAAACTCTTGAATTCCCTGCATTCATTTATACAGCAGTTTCATAAGAGAACATCTGTGGTTATTTGCAAAGGAGAATTATTAGCCTCAAATCAGAAATAAAAAGGAATGATTTTCCTTAAATTACATGACACTTTACAGGCACAAGGAAGAGGAGAATTTTAAATGACCCACTTCTCTTTGAATTATACACATTTTTGTCTTCATCACAATGGTTCTTAGTTTCTTATATCTATCCCGGAAAGAATGATGACCTTCGTGCTATCCAGCAAAACCAGATTCCTCCTGCCTCCACTCAAAGAACTTCAGTTAGGAGTAAAGTATATGCTTGAAGTCTCTTCATGGTGTTCATAGTGATTAACTCTTAGGATTTTATTCCATTTAGATGCTTCTGTTCTAACGAGAATAATAATGGTCTTTGAAACTGACAAAGGACTCTTAGGAACCATCCCTGATCGTTTGAACAGAAAAAACTTTGCTGTTAGTAGACTACAGAAGGACATAATTCTACTTCTTCAATGCCATATACCTAGGGCTTGGAGAAGTATCAGCCATTTGGTAGGTGACTCACAAATATTTCTTAGATGAACAAATGAGGGAATAAAAAGTGACAAAAATATGTGTAATTTAAAGAGAAGTGGGTCATTTAAAATTCTCCTCTTCCTTGTTCCTGTAAAAAGTTCTGGGTTGCAGAAGTAGATTGTTAATTCAGTAGAAACCGTAATACCACAGCAAAGAAGACTTCCAACTTTCTTATTCAGTATTTTATCCTCCATGTATAACAGATCTCTGTTCTGAGATCTCTGTTTAAAAATTTTCCAGATGTGATAAGCCAACCTGTGGCAGGCCATTTCTTTTGCATCCCATTCTAATCACTAGTATGTATTTTCTTTCGAAAAACTAAGGTCTACCTTTATTTCCATCCATTTGTCCCAGTTTTATTCTTCTCCCCAAAATACTTTACCAAAAATTTTAAGGAAGTCATGCCCCTGATATTCGGAAATAAATATAAACTCCTAACAGTCAATAGAAAAAAGAAAAGACTTTAAAGAAGTTTCTGAATAAAGATATCAGGATTTACACTCAATGAACAAAAACTGGCAAGAAAACGGTCTCAGAAAAGTGGTGAGAAAACCACCAAGCTTATATGTTAATAAATGTTTTATTTTAGAATAGTTTTAGTTTGTCAAGAAAATTGTGAAAATAGTATTGAGAGCCCCCAAACCAGTTTCTCTTTAGTATTTTACATTGCTATAGTATTTCTACTACAATTATTAAATCAGTATTTATATATTATCACTAAATAAAGTTTATATCTTTTCCCAACCTTCTTTAGTTTTTTGCTTTTGTTTTTCTACTTAATGTTTGTTTTCTGTTTCAGAATTCCATCCAGAATACCACATTAAAATTTCATGTCTCCTAAAGACACTTCTGGCCGTGACAGTTTCTTAACCTTTCCTTGTTTCTGATAACTATGACAGTTTTGGAAGTATTGATCAGCTTCTTTGTAGAATGTTCTTCAAATGGAATTTGTATGATGCTTTTCTCATTATTAGAATGAGGTTATATGTTTGGGGGATGAAGACCACAGAAGTAAAGTACCATTTTCATCAAATCAAAAGTAAACACTATCAGCATAACTTAATACTTCATCACCCAGCTGATGTTAAACTTCATCAACTGCCTGAGTCAATATTTGTTTGGTTTCTTCTTTCAAAATTACTCTTTTCTCCCTTTCCATCATACTAGTTGGAAGAATGTGATAAGCATTGCCTACACCTAAGTGGAGAGTTATGCCCCACCTCAATGAGGGAACTACCTACATGAATTATCTGGAACTCCTCTGCATGCAGAATGTGTCTCTTCTCCATCATGTATGTATATTGGTATGGACTCATAGCAATTTATTTTATACCTTATTGTAATTAAATTATTTTTATTCCTCGCTGCTCAATTGTTTTCAAGTTTGGGCACTGGGAACTCTGATTGCCTCTTGATTCCTTTGACATACTCCAAAGATTAGATTTTTGTAGGGTCTTTGAGCATTTCTTAACTTTCTGGCACAAGGAGATGTCCCCAGGTTCATTTTGTGCATACCCTGTCTCAATACTAGGATTAGTCACTTCTCCAATGAGTCATTTTTTTTTAAGAATGGTACTAAAAACAAAAATCTGGGTCTAGGGGTGCTCATTGTTCCTGGGGTACTGTTGCCTCTAGACTTTCTCAGTGCACAAAGAAAAATGTATGTATAGTAACTAGTACATAATCAACATCTACAAGTATTTATATTTGTAGCCATCTGTATCAATATTGAGCTAAACATAAGTTGACACTAAAGTTCCAAGTCTAATCCATTATCATATATATCATTCTACTAGCCTCCAGCTAATGCTTATATTTGAACTCCCTTTCCAACAGTGAAAAGCCTGGCCACCACCATTCACCATTTACTTAATTGTCTTACTCCAAATATAAATGCATAGCTGCTCCAGAATTGCTAACCTGTACTCTTGTCATAAACTACTTTATCAACTGGAATATAGTATATACACGCTTCTCCTTTTTCCTTCCATCCTATGGACTGGACTCTATCTGAAGTTACTTAGGTCAATTCCTTTCCTCCTTACCTCTTCAGCAGATTGTTTTATCATTTGAAATATAGTTAGACTATTTTCTATTTTGCCACACTCTTCATTCTATCATGGGATCTCCCAACCTCTAAAATGATTTTTAAATGTATATACATTAAGGTTCACTAATGTATAGTACACATTAGTACACTAAAGTGTTATGTGGGTTTTGACAAATGCATAGTATCATGTATCCATTATAGTAACATACATAGTAGTTTTACACCTTAAAAAATAGCTTGTGCTTCACTCATTCAACCCTCCATCCTCCCAGCAAACTCGTAGTAGCCATTTATCTTTTGTACCGTCTTTATAGTTTGTCCTTTCCAGATTATCATATAACTGAAATCACATAACATGTAGCCTTTTACAGACTGGTTTCTTTCAGTTAGCAATATGTGCTTAAGATTCATTTGTATCTTATTGTTGTTTGTGTGCTGATTTCTTATCAGGGAATACTTTTGTATGAATTACCACAATCTTTTATCTGTTTATCTATGAAGGACATTTTAGTTGTTTCATGATTATGATGATTATGGATAAAGCATCTGTAAACATTCATATGCAGATTTCTGTGTGGACATAAGTTTTCAAGTCATTTAGGCAAATGTCTATGGCATACAGTTGCTTAATCTCCATCACATTACAGGACTATGTATTACTATGTAGGAAACTGTTGCATTGTCTTTTAAAGTTACTGTTCCATTTTGCATTCCCAGTAGCAATGAATAGAGTTCTTGTAACTCTGTATCCTCATTAGCATTTGGTATTGCTAGTTTTATTGATTTTCTCCAATTTAATATGTGTGTCCTCTATCTAACTTTTAACTCAATAATTTTGCGGCTGTTACAGTAACAGGCTGCTTAGGTAACTGGCATAAATTGGAAAGCCAGAAACCAGTTACTTTTAATACCACTTTGAACATGAGAGAACTGTCCATATGAGGAGGGCTAGTATACCTAGACAGTTGATACATGGAGCAATAACAAATCCTCAGCATCACATTCGGAAAAAAAAAAAATTCTTTTTTAATTGGTAGAGGACAGGAAATCAACTCAATTATTTTCCAATAGCAATCAATTACCTCATAAATTCTGTACAAATTTGTATTTACATTTCTATTAGTTACCAATTTGTTTAAATGTGGTTTCCCCCAGTCTATTTCATCTTTATTGTTGAAAATCATCTTATACATCTGAGGAATTTATTCTTCTCAATTAAAAAAATTAAAAATAATTTTCCAAGTTATCCCTCCCAAAAACTGTGCTAGAATTTTTATTAGGATTGCTTTGAATTTACTGATTAATTTGAAAGAAATGTATTTGTTTACAATGAAAAATCACCCTCTTCATGAACACAGCATGTTTCACCATTTAATTCTTGTTTTAATTACTTAAAAGTAACTAATATTTTCTCCATAAATCCTTTATTTATTTATTTTTTACATTAGGCCCTTGTTGGTTATCTATTTTAAATAAAGCAGTGTTTATACACTTCATTAGACATTCCCTGGATAGTTCACCATTTTTGTTGCTTTTATAAATGGTATAATCTCCTTATGTGTGTGCAGCCACTCAGCTGCTTCTGATTCCTTGTGATCCCATGTACTGTAGCCCTCCAGGTTCCTCTGTACATGGGATTTCCTAAGCAAGAATAATGGAGTGGGTTGCCATTTCCTTCTCCAGGGGATCTTCCCAACCTAGGGATTGAAACTGCATCTCTTGCATTTGCAGGCAGATTCTTTACCACTTGAGTCACTTGGGAAGCTAGATTAGTCTTCACTTCTTTTACTGATGAATCCCACTGATTTTTATTGTTGATTTTAGATCCAGCCTTTTTTACTTTATTTTCTTGGTTACACACTTTGATAACTTTTTTTTATACAAATAATATTTTTTTAATTAAAAAAAATTTTCTCTTTCTTTCCAATTTTATATTTCATGGGTCTTTTTCTTATGTTATTACTTTGGTGAAGATCAGTAGTAGGTTTACCAACTGTCCAAGTTGCTTGTGCCTAAGAAGGTTTCTACTTTACTTTTAATACTACAGCTGTCCAGCCAAACCACTCAGGTTTCCTGAGATCGAGGAGTTTTCCAGGATGTACTGTTAAATCTGGTAAAGCTCTGGGGAAAGCAGGATGACTTGATGATCTTGCCTATAGAAACTGGTTGAGTGGTGGCATAAAAAATGAGAATCACTGTCTCGCTTCCTATATTAAGTGTAATGTGGGTGATGATTTCCATTAAACCTACTCTTATAGGGTTCTTTTTTTAATAGTCTTTTTTAAGTTAAGGAAATTAATTTCTAGTGTTTGTTTTCTAATTATTTTAAGCATGAATTAATTATTGACATTTATCCAGTTCTCTGTATATACCTGTCAAGATGATGGATTTTGTTCCGGACTGAGTCATCCTGGCATTTTGGGGACAGATGCTATTACATTATAATACAATTGTTATGCCCTGTTATATTTGCTTAACTAACATTTTGTTTTGGAAGGTGACATCTATGTTCATTAGTGGAACTGGCCAATAAACTTCACAATTCATTAACTTGATTCATTTAAAGTTGTTCAAACTTTCCTTTTTAACATTTTTTGAAATAATGTATATAAGAAATAAATTATCTCATCCCTGGCAACTTGTTTGAATTCATGTGTAAATTTACCTTGGATTGGAGGATAAGAGAAATTTTGAAAATTCATGTCAGTTACTTAAGTGGTTATTAATCTATTCTAGTTTTCCCCGCTTTTGTCTTTTCTGCCACTTGAGGGGAAATTTATCTCTTATTGTTACTGGTTTTTAAACTTATTCAAGCAGTATTTGTAATATATTCTTTTATTGTCAGCTCCATTGAGATACAACTGACATAAAACTGTGTAAATTTAAGGTATACAATGTGTCGATTTGATACACTTTCACATTTCTATATAATCAGCACTGCAGTGTTAGTTAATACATCTATCACATCACAAAACTACCATTTTTTTCTGCAGTGAGAATATTTAAGATCTACTCACTTAGAAATTTTTAAGTGTATAATGCAGTATTGGTAACTATAATCACATTGTTGTGCATTAAATCCTCAGAATTCATTCATCTTCTAACCAGGAATTTGTACTCTTTGAACATTCCCAGTTCTCCTACCTCTCAGCCCCTAGTAATCACCATTCTACTCTGTTTCTACAAGTGTGGTATTTTAGATTCCGCATATAAGTGATATCATAAAGTTTCTGTCTTAAATATGTACCAAGTGTATAATTATCTTTAATTTCTCACTCCACATTTTGTTTATCAGTTTTTCTTATATGTCCGGCCATTGTTTTACCTATCCATCCTTTGAAAGAACTAGTTTCAGGAGTTATGAATCATGTCTAAATTCTTTTGATCAACTTTATTCAATTCTACTTTTACTTTTATTATTTCTTTTTTTCTTGATTCTTAGGATTTATTCATCTGCTCATTACCTCAACTCTTAATTTGAATGCTGAGCTAACTTATTACAATAGTTCTTTTTCTCTGATAAGTGTTTCAGATTCATTAATTTCCTTCTAATCGGCATCTCACAGGTGTTAACATGCAGTGTTTTCATTGCCATTTAGCCTAAATATTTTGTATTTTTCCTTATTGTTTTCTCTTTTTATTTAATACTATGAATGTTATATTTAGTATGCTGTCTAAACTTTAGGCTTTATTGTTCATTCCCAATTCTCTTAAATTAAGAACATATTTCACGTTCTGAATGATACTGAGTTTTGGAATTTATTAAGGCCCTCTTGTTTAGTGAATTTTGTGAGACTTTATCCTTGATAACTTGATTAATTTATAGGTTATACTTGATTAAGTTATAGGTTCAGTTTTTTTTTTTCCATCAGTGGTTTGAAGATATTTTAACACTGTCTTTTTGCATCCAGTGTTACTGTTGAAAAGACTGATATCATCACTTACTTTGTAGGTATCTGCGTTTTCCTGCCTGAAGCATTTGGAAATTATTATTGTCTTTTATGAACTCAAAAATCATTATAATGTGTCTAAGTGTAGCTTTTTCTTATCAATTCTATCAGCACCTAAGGATTTATATCTTCATCCAATTCTAGGAATTTCTTACTATTATTTCTTAATATATATACTTAATATAATATTACTTCTTAATATATATAGGATATACTATAATATTACATTCTCTCCTCCATTTATTCTTTGCTCTCCTTCTGAAAGTCCTTTTAGTTAGCCATTAATACATCTACTTCTATCCTCTATCTTAATCTTTCTTTCACTTTTTCCATTATTATTTCCTGATATTCCAGGAGAGTTCTTCACCTTTATCATATAGTTCACTTATTTGTTTTTCAGCTATATGAAGTTTATTATTCAAGATATCAATGTAGCAATTTAATTTAACAATATTATTTTTCAAATCTAACTCCTTCAGCTGTTTCTTCATAACTATCTGCTCTACTTCATGTTTCCCATATTCTGTTATATGTCTGATAGCATAAACTATGTTTACTTTAAATCTTTGCTCTGTATATTCCATTAATTCAACTTCCTCTTTTATGCATATTCTAATTGTGCCTTTCCTTCCAAGGACTTGTTCTTCTTACATGTTTCATGATTTCTCCATGATACATTTTTAGTTCTTATTCTCCTACACTGAGGTATGAAAGGGCCTGTAGTATCTCCCTGGGAGTGATGGTGAGATTCCAGGTGCCAGGCTTTAAAATCCAGAGTGGGGACCCTCTAGCACATTAATTTTGTGGTAGTTTCCCAACTGTTCTTCTTTCACATGCGTGATAAATCCTTGAAATCTATTCCAGGAGCTAGGAATTGTTTAAAAGGGTCATAGGATATTACTATAAGCTTATTTTGGCTAAAAAGACCTACAAATATATGGAGACTAGAAGAGTCTACTTAAAGAATCTTAGGAAATCAGCTATCAGTGGAAAAAGTGTCAGACTTTATTTTTGGGGGCTCCAAAATCATTGCAGATGCTGATTGCAGCCATGAAATTAAAAGATGCTTACTCCTTGGGAGGAAAGTTATGACTAAACTAGATAGCATATTAAAAAGCAGAGACATTATTTTCCCAGCAAAGGTCAATCTAGTCAAGGCTATGGTTTTTCCCGTGGTCATGTATGAATGTGAGAGTTGGACTGTGAAGTAAGCTGAGCGCCGAAGAATTGATGCTTTTGAACTGTGGTGCTGGAGAAGACTCTTGAGAGTCCCTTGGAGTGCAAGGAGATCCAACCAGTCCACTGTAAAGGAGATCAATCCTGGGTGTTCATTGGAAGGACTGATGCTAAAGCTGAAACTGCAATACTTTGGCCACCTCATGCGGCGAGTTGACTCACTGGAAAAGAGTCTGATGCTGGGAGGGATTGGGGGCAGGAGGAGAAGGGGACGACAGAGGATGAGATGGTTGGTGAACATCACTGACTCGATGGACAGGAGTTTGAGTGAACTCTGGGAGTTGATGATGGACAGGGAGGCCTGGCGTGCTGTGATAGATGGGGTCACAAAGAGTTGGACACGACTGAGCGACTGAACTGATACACAAAAATAAACTAAAAATGGATTAAAGACCTAAATATAAGTTTGGACACTATAAAACTCTTATAGGAAAACATAGGCAGGAAAACATTGACATGAATTTCAGCAAGAAATTTTTTGACCTACCTTTTAGAGTAATGAAAATAAAAACAAAAATAAATGGGATCTAATTAAACCTAAAGTCTTTTGAAGAAGCAAAGGAAACCATAAACAAAACAAAAAGACAATCCTCAGAATGGGAGAAAATATTTGAAATGAAGTGATTGACAAGGGATTAATCTAGAAAATACACAAAGAGCTCATGCAGTTTGGTATCCAAAAAAACAAAATCCAATCAAAAAATGGATAGAAGATCTAAATAGACAGTTCTCCAAGGAAGATAGACAGATGGCCAAAAAGCACATGAAAAGATACTTAACGTCACCAATGATTCCGTCCGTCCGTCCCGTCGCTCAGTCGTGTCCCACTCCTTGCGACCCCGTGGACTGTAGCCTACCAGGCTTCTCCGTCCATGGGATTCTCCAGGCAAGAATACTGCAGTGGGCTACCGTTTCCTTCTCCAGGGGATCTTCCCGACCCAGGGATCGAACCCGGGTCTCCCGCATGGGAGGCAGATGCTTTAACCTCTGAGCCACCAGGGAAGCCCAATGATTAGAGAAATACAAATCAAAACTACAATGAGATATCACCTCATACTGGTCAAAATAGTCATCATCAAAAAATCTACAAACAAGAAATGCTGGTGAAAGTGTGGAGAAAAGGAAATTCTCTTATATTGTTGGTGGGAATGTAAACTGGTACAGCCACTATGGAGAATGGTACGGAGATTCCTTAAAAAACTGAAAATAGAGCTACCTTATGATTCAGCAATCCCACTCCCGGGAACATATCCAAAGAAAAGCATGATTCAAAAGGATACACATGTCCCAATGTTCATTGCATCCCTATTTATTAATATAATAGCCAGAACACAGAAGCAGTCTAAATGTCCATCAACAGAGGAATGGATAAAGAAGATTTAGTACATATATAAAATGGAACATTATTTAGCCTTAAAAGAACAAAATAATGCTATTTTCAGCAACATGGATGAACCTAGAGATCAGCTTTTGGAGTGAAGTGGGTCAGACAGAGAAAGACAGTATCATATGATATTGCTTATATGTGGAATCTTCCCCCAGAAATGTACAAATTAACTTATTTATGAGACAGAAATAGAGACACAGAACAGGGGGGAAAAAAATCATCATGACCAGAGGATAGGGTGGTAGGGACAAATTGGGAGATTGGAATTGACATATACACACCACTATATACAAAACAGATCACTCATAAGAACCTACAGTATAGCACAGGGAACTCTATTCAATGCACTGTAATGGCTTGCATGGGAAAAGAATCTTCAAAAAAAAAAAAGAGTAGATATATGTAAACATGTAACTGATTCACTTTGCTATACACTTGAAACTACTACACTACTGTATTAATAAATCAACTATATCCCAATATAAGTTGTTTAAAATATTGGTTCCACATAAATGCATTCTAAGTTGCTAACACTAGAAAGTGGCACTGAGTATAAAAAGGCCTGTCTTACATATTAAATTTATATATCTTCCTAAATATTCCCCAGAGCCATCCCTAATTTTGAGGAGGAAGTAGAGAAACATTTTCCCCTAATCAACCAAAATAGACACTCTAAAATGTGTCTAGCAGGTGAAAACAATAAATCCTATGAGCTGAAACAAAAAGTATAGGCTATGATGATCTATAAATATTGGTTACCTGCCATGATACAGCTTTTAAAGAAGGAGGAAATGGAAGGATAGTTATGCAATTATGACTATTAGACATCTGACGAGGGCAACTACAGTACTCAATTTCCTGTCAGTAAAGCAATAGTAATATTTGATCCACATATGCCCTCATACTAATAGTAAAATAGCTGCTTTAAAAGGGAGTAAATTTCATGGGGCATTTATAGCTTAATAGTTAAAGGCCGAGGCATTCTTGTCAGTGGGCTAGAGTTTCAGGGCTGACATTTCACAATTGTATGACCTTGGACAAGTGACTTCACCCCCTTGTATTTATTTCCTTGTCGGTTAAAGAGAATTGACAACAGCCCAAACCTCTATAGGGCTGTTACAGGAATTTAACAAAGTGCCTACAAAACACATGGCACATGGTGAAAAGTAAGAATGTAGAAGTGTTAGTGGTTCAGTTGTGCCCGACTTTTTGTGTCCCCATGGATTATAACCCACCAGACTCCTCTGTCTATGGAATTCTCTAGGCCAGAATACTGGAGTGGGTAGCCATACCCTTCTCCAGGGGATCTTCTGGACCGTGGGATCAAACCCATGTCTCTTGCACTGACGGTAGATTCTTTACCATATAAGCCACCTTTATTTTTTTTCTTGCGTGAACATGAATATCAAGCATAACATATAGACTTTTAAAATATGGTGGGTATTGGCCAAAGATTAGAGTGTGAGCACTTCAAAGAAACATTTCTTTCCTCTAAGCAATTGAGTAAACATTTAACTCAGTCGGTAGACAGAATGCAATTTGCAATTCAACATCAGTTAAGAGCTCTGAACAGGGAAGAGATGTGATCAAAGTGAACATGAAGATAGGTATGCAATAGTTTGAAAAGCAAAATCTCAATCCACCATAAACTTGGAAGAACAGTTGCCAGCAGGAGCCAGGAAGCACCTTTACAATGTTTATGCTTTTAATAGGATTTGAGATACCACTTAACCTAAAATTTATTTCATATCCTCAAAACTATTAACACTATAGAGAGAAGACAGTTCAGAGTTTTTACAATAGATGTAATTCTGATATAATTAGTGGCCAGTTCAAGAAGAACTTAAGTAAATTACAAAGATAACAATCCAGAAAAGTAATCAAGGGAAATCAAGAATGGACCAAAGTAGGAATTCACCTTAACAACTCCTGGTTAAGAGTTTCATTCATATTTGAAATTAAAGTTTGGTTTATGAAATTAATAATTTTAATAGTTAAGTGAGAAAGAGGTAAAAAGTGACTGAGGCAGTTGTGTGTGTTGGTGTGTGCATGCACGCGCAAGTGGTAGGAAGAATAACATCTGCCTAAGATGTCCATATTGTAGTTCCCAAATTTGTGGATATGTTATATTACATGGCAAAATTATGTTGAATGCTTTTATCTGTTCAGCTGCAGATGGAATTAATGCTGCATATCAGCTGAACTAAAAAGGTAAGATTTTTCTGGTTTATCCAGATAGGTAGCAGGAGGCACAGCAACCCAATCCCATATTCTTGCCTGGAGAATCCCATGGACAGAGAAGACTGGCAGGCTACAGTCCATAGAGTTGCACAGAGCTGACATGACTAAAGTGACTGAACACACAGCACACACTATGTAGTCACATAAGTCCTTAAGAGTAGAGAACCGTTCCACACTGTGTTGGAGAGATGTGGACTGAGCTGCTCTTGCTGGCTTTGAAGACAGATGAAGAAGCCACAAGCCAAGGAATGTGGTAGCTTCTAAAAGCTGGGAATCACCCTCAAGTAAAAGCCAGCAAAAAAAAGGATCTCAGTTGTATCACTGCAAGGAATAAGATCATGCCCACAGCTTGAATGAATAAAGAAACAGGTTGTCCCCTAGAACCTCCAGAAAAACAAGCAGGCCAGGCAGCACCTTGACTGTAGTGCAGTGAGACTGGTGATGGAATTCCGACCAATAAACAACAGATAAAAAATTTGTGTTATTTTAAGTCATTAAGCACATATGTTGGTAAACTGTTATGGCAGCAACAGAAAACCAGCACTAGAGAAAGACAGAGATTTTAAGAAGACAACTGCAAAAACAGTGAAACTCAATTCATTACAAAAAGCTAATAAGTAAAAATGACACAGAACCCTGTGTTGGAATCCTAGCAAAAACCTCAGAAGGCATGCCCAGATTCCTATTCTCGAAGGCAGGTCCTTCCTCTTCTTGTATATTATCCTTCCATCCCAACTCTGCTCTGCAGCACACACAGAGGGACTAAGCAAGTCCCATGAAGACAGAATACTCACAGAAATGCTGCTCAACTACATGCTAAGTCCTGGCACCAGAACTGTGAATGCTAAAATCAAGGAAGGGCCACTCTGTTCCAAACAAAGGAACTTCTCTGTCAGGAGTAGAATTCTAAGATCACTTTGAAAATTTAAAATTGCATGCAATAAAAATTATGCATGATAAATCTCTTAAATTACCCATAAAGCATATTTTAGATTGTTTTGTGTATTTAACTCAACGATGTAATGTGAACGTGTAATGGTTTAATATATATGAGGAATATATATATATACAAAATATTATTCTACACAGTTTCTTTATTTTTCCAAACACAATTGAATTAAGAGTAAGGTCAGTGCAGCCCCACAGTGTATACAAATGTATTATTACATACATTTATTCACAAAGGATATATAGTAGTTAGGAAAGTGGTAAGCTATAAACACACATATGAATGTGGATAAAGACAGTCATCCTTGACTTCTGCACTTCTCTTTCAACCTACATTTGAAGGGTAGTCACTCAGTTGTGTCCAGCTCTTTGCGACCCTATGGACTGTAGCCCACCAGACTCCTCTGTCCATGGGTTTCTCCAGGCCAGAATATGGGAGTGGGTTGCCATTTCCTTCTCCTACATTTGAAGGGATGGCAAATTTTTCCAGTTTTACCTTCATATGAATCCATTTTAACCATCTCCACTGCTGGTTCAAATCACCATCATCTTCCACCAAAATCATTGGGCCAGTCTACTTAGTGATTTTCCTGTTTCAGTCTTGATGTCCTCAATCTATTCTCAACACAGCTACCAGAGTGACCCTGTTAAAATAGGTTGGATCAAGTCCCTGAAGATGATGCCACTCCAATGGCAGAAAGTGAAAGTGAAGTCGCTCAGTCATGTCCGATTCTTTGCGACTCCATGGACTGTAGCCCACCAGGCTCCTCCATCCATGGGATTCTCCAGGCAAGGATACTGGAGTGGGTTGCCATTTCCTTCTCCAGGGGATCTTCCCGACCCAGGAATCAAACCCATGTCTCTCGCATTGCGGGCAGACACTTTAACCTCTGAGCCACCAGGGAAGCCTAGACTAAAGAGCCTCTTGATGAGAGTAAAAAAAGAGAGTGAAAAAGCTGGCTTAAAATTCAACATTCAAAAAACAAAGATCATAGCATTCAGTCCCATCACTTCATGGTAAGTAGATGGGAGAAAAGTGGCATCAGTGACAGACTATTTTCTTTGGCTCCATAATCACTGTGGATGGTGACTGCAGCTATGAAATTAAAAGACACTTGCTCCTTGGAAGAAAAGCCATGACAGATCTGGAGAGCGTATTCAAAAGCAGAGACATCACTTTGCCAACAAAGGTCTGTATAGTCAAAGCTATGATTTTTCCAGTAGTCATGTATGGATGTGACAGTTGGACCATAAAGTAGCCTGAATGTTGAAGAATTGATGCTTTTGAATTGTGGTGCTGGAGAAGACTCTTGAGGGTCCCTTGGACAGCAAGGAGATTCAACCAGTCCATCCTAAAGGAAATCAACCCTGAATATTCATTGAAAGGATTGATGTTAAAGATAAAGCCCCAGTACTTTGGCCACCAGGTGTGAAGAGCTAACTCACTGGAAAAGACCCTGATGCTGGGAAAAATGAAGCCAAAAGAGGAAGAGAGCAGCAGAGGATGAGATGGTTAAATAGCCTCACCAATTCAATGGACATGAGTTTGAGCAAACCCTGAGCCTAGTGTGCCACAGTTCATGGGGTTGCAAAGAGTCATACGTGACTTAGCAACTGAACAACAACAACATAGGGGCTAAGGCAACAGTTCTGGTCCAGGATCAATCTTATTGGCCATATTGTCATTTGCCAGGGTGCCCCCACACTTTCCTTTACTTATTATTGATGACAGAAAGTCCATGATTTTGATTATGTGCTTGTTCAAAGTAGTCTCTGAGGTCTGATTCTTCATTACACTATTTCTGGGGAAGGATTTGCCACCTTCTAATATGTACTACCTACTGCTGATCATCTGCTTTAGTTATTAACAAAAATGGCTTCTGGATCAGTATTCTACTTCAATAATCTTAGTTAGCTACATTATTTCAATCTTTTTTACCTTCTGGCATCATTAATATTAGTATACCTGCTATGGTTAGAAGAAGGATGCTTTAATATTTTTTACCTAGTAAAGTTACTTCCTGATGGAAATCTAAGTGGAGAATAAATCTACCATTGCACAGAATCCTGAGGAGTGTGCTGTTTCCTGTAAGATTTGTCACTCTTCCTCCTGGTGCTAAAACAGCTAAGGGGCATCATCATTTAAGAGTCCATTACCCAATATCATTCCAGTCTTATCTAAACAAGCCTCATTTCACTTTATCCTCCTCTCTTTTTCTTCCCCTTCTTCTTCAGTGTGCCATAAAGACTTCTTGAAGGTACAGAGAAGAAAAGAAAAAGGGGTAAAATAGGGGGAAGAAAGAAGGAAGGAGGGAATGAGGGAAGTTGAATAGCTCTTACTTTGTCATTCACTGTGATAACATTTTCATATAAATAATTCCATCTAATCTTTGTTAAATGGGTATTATTTCCTCCTTTTTCCAGAATAAAAAACAGACTGGGACAGGCTGAATGAATTTTTCAGAGTTATAATGAGAGTAATGGCTCCACAGATGTTTCTACAAGTTTTCTTTAAAAGTAAGCTATGTTTTGAATTGTCTTCATTGTATGTGTTTTTCTGCTGCTGATTTTAGTTTATTTTAGGCAGTTATCATATATGATGAGGTTATGTACATTTAAAAAATTCTTATTAAATTCCAAGAAGAAAATATGTTAAAATTACCCCCAAAATTGATCTACACAATTAGTTAATTCCTAAGGAAAAAAAAGTATTCACTGCACTGCAGCATAATGAATGTCTCATCTGCAATAACTTAATTTTAATAAGTATATAATGCTTCTAATATTTTCTTATCTCAAGGTTAAAAGTCATCATCAGGGTCTTCCATTCTGCATGTATTATCAGATGTTTACTACACAGTGCCACCTGTTTAAAGTTGTCTCCTGTGGCTAGAGATAAAACCCAGAAAACAAGATAACAAAGCAAAAGATATCATGTTGCCATTAAAAGTTTGTTCCAGTAAAGCATTCATAAGAATATATTGTTGATAATTTCTCATTGTTATATTTCCAGTGAAAAAAGGAACTCAGTTGTTATAATTTAAGGAAACAAAAATGCCTTCACCGAAAAAGTTGGCTTCTCTGCTGAACCTGTATTTATAATCCAGTAATTGTCAAGGGAAGCAATGAGTAAGAATAGAGAGAGAACTACTTTAGACCAAGAAAATAGACAAGACTCCCCCCCCGGCCGATTCCTAACCAACCTAAAAGGAGGAAGAGGCAAGGGCAATGGAATTTTCTGGCATCCAAAGCTAGAAAAATCCTGCACCCCAATTATTGAAAGGATATGTGTTATAGTTGCAAAATACTCAGGCTCTGGACTCAGGTCTGCCTCAATTCCAGCAAAGCTTCTGCCTCTGCATGTTACTAAACACGTCCTGGTTATTTCTCTTTTGCTTCTTGTTTCCTCATTTGTATACTGACAGAATTAGTAGTGCCTACTGACAATATGGTTTTGAGCATTAAAAAGACATACATATATTGAGTTGACCAAAAAGTTCATTTAGGTTTTCCATAAGATGTTACAGTTAATGTAGAACTGCCCCTGGCATTTAATAAGCTCAGTAAATGTAGTTGTTGGTTGATGCCACTACTAATTAGCGAAAGTAATTCATCATAGTAAAGCAGTGCCATGTTTAGGATCTAGAGCCAGACAACTGGGTTCAAATCCTGGTTCCATGATTAACTTGGTGTGTAACCATGGGAAATGTATAATCTTAAATTCTCTATACTTCAGGTTTCTCATCTGTAACATGAGAATAATATAAATAAGTACTTCATAGGGTATTTATGAATATTAATGCCTGGAATATAAGTGCTTATTATATTCAAAAAATAAATAATTCAAACTAGATTCACCTTGTACTATCCAACAGGAAGTCTGTTCCAACCAACAGATCCAGTTGACAGTATGCTTAAGACTGTTCCTTGTATATATACATTCTTTAGGAAAGGACTTAAGACCCAGAAAAATCTTTCTTAAATTTCCAAAGCAAAGGGTTTTATTTTAACCCTACCTCAACTTTACTCCAGCTCCAAACAGCATATATAATTTCCAGAGATGCTCTATCTGATGCAGTTCCTTTTCAGTTCCTTGTCTCCATGTAATAATTATCACCTAATTTCCTTCTACATGAAAATGGACTTTTAGACTCCCTGAATTCATTCCTGAAACAAGTCCAAACATTAATTCATATGCAATCTTCTCCTAGTTTGAAAATTCTTCTTTTTCAATTAGAGGAATTTGGCAATATAAAGAGAAAATCCAAAAAATAAAGGTGAAAATGAAAGGAAATAAAATCTTTTAAAATTCATTTTATATTCTCTTTCTATAAAAAGCATCCAGTAATTCCCTAGGATAACAGAGGTGATCTCCTGGTGACAGCATAATATTGGGGAAAGTTTTCAATGTTAAGCAATTCCATTTTTTTATAATTAGATATGCTGCAGTAACAAATAAACCAAATTCCGATGGTTTAACACAGCAAAGTTTTCCTCCCTCACTCAAGTCACAATCAAATAAAAGCTGGGTGACTCTCTTGGGTAGCTCACTTCTAATCTATGACTCAGGGATCCATGTATCTCCAAATATGTGGGTTCATCACCATATGATCATGTGATCACATCATCACATGATCATACATGTGAACTATAAAGACAAAACTATATTTTAAGATATCTGTCAACATTTCATTAGCCAAAACTAGTCCATGGCCCCAACGCTATAGTTAGGAAGCTGAGATAAATAGTTTTCCTGAGTTTCATGGAACAAAAATGGGATTGCTGAACATCTACTCAATCTCTGCCACAGTGGTTGTTTGCTCACTCTAGTTCTGAGATCCTTAAGGAGACAGAACTTTCTTATCAATTTTACCAGCATATCACCACCAATAATTGTGGGAGCCAATAACTGTTTATTAAGTAAACTAATGAAAAATACCACCCCTACTTGTATTCCTGTCCTGGTGAGTTTATGGGGCTGTTTCTTGCCATTTATTTGTTGGTTTGTTGATTCAGTGGAAGAGATAACTCCCTTCTAATTACAGCCTTTTCAACTGCTCTGCCTGGGACAAAGACTGTGCTCTCATCCCTTGGCTAATGTGTAAAACAGGGCTGGAGTAAATTGTAGAAGTCAAATCAGAAACAAAGCAAAAGTAAGATGCTGTAGGGCAGAGTGAAACATCTGCAGTTTATGAGAATATGGGGTAAGAACAAAGAATAAAGTACTTTTAGATATCAGACCAAAGGTGACAACATTCTGATTAGGTAAATAGTACAGGTGATAAAATCATCCTGATGTCAAAATAAGGAAGGAATGAAAGGAAAGATGCAGGACATTTAGCAAGAAGAAGCACATAATCTGGTGAAGATTTTCTTATAAAGGTGGTCTTTCCTAGGGGACCCCAGGCATGCTTGAATTAATCTCTAAACCAGAACATAAGCATATCTGATATGCTTTGAGAGAGGCAGTAACTCTCATTGTTCAGCAAAACTCTTTTCTTGTTCTGCTTATCCTCAAAAAAGATAACGTGAAGCACTCACTGCTACATATCTTCCATCTGAGTCCACTACTTTAAATTACATATCTACCATAGATCCAGTCCTGTGCCCAAGAGTGTGAAGACTTTGAAACAAAGTCTGATGTAGTCTGTGTCCCAAGTATTTTGAAAGCTCATCACTGGATGATATCAAGAGCTAGGCCACTTAAACCAGAATTGTTGTCATTGTTGCTGGTCAGTCACTAAGTCATGTCTGACTTTTTGTGACCCCATGAACTGCAGCATGCCAGATTTCCCTGTCCTTCACTATCTCCCTGAGTTTTTTCTGAACCAAAATACATATAATCAACTGTGTGTATATGTCAAGATGCATTCCTTAATCTTTCTGAATCTCAGTGCTGTAATCAACAAAATGAGAAAGCTGAATTAAATGGTGTCTAAATGAACTGTGGTGCTGGAGAAGACTCTTGAGAGTCCCTTGGACTGCAAGGAGATCCAACCAGTCCATTTTAAAGGAGATCAGTCCTGGGTGTTCATTTGAAGGACTGATGTTGAAGCTGATACTCCAATACTTTGGCCACCTATGTGAAGAGTTGACTCACTGGAAAAGACTCTGATTCTGGGAGGGATTGGGGGCAGGAGGAGAAGGGGATGACAGAGAATGAGATGGCTGGATGGCATCACCGACTCGATAGACATGAGTTTGAGTGAACTCTGGGAGTTGGTGATGGACAGGGAGGCCTGGTGTGCTGTGATTCATGGGGTCGCAAAGAGTCGGACACGACTGAGTGACTGAACTGAACTGAAATGCCCTACTCAGTCCAAAGTTCCAGGATACTATTCTCTGTGTTTGATAACAGCACGACTGAAAGCTCATGTTCAGGCACAAGAGGAACAAAAGAGCTTGTTTAATCTGAGCAAATGAATTTCTACTAAGGATATTGAAACCCATGCCTGTCTTTTCGTGGTTCATTTCTGACCTCTTCTTGAAAGGTTATCATTTCCTTCAAACAACAAACAAATGATCCTTCCCCAGGACGTGGAATCTGCATTTACAAAGTCTTAAGTGGTTGGTTTCCACAGGTGTGAGGTCACTTAGTGTTTTGTGCCATTCGTGACTTCCTGAGCTCCAATGAGGTGATTTAGTTACCACTCTCCTTTGTGAACCTATACTGTATTATGTATTAGGCTTTCTCTTCCATTGTGAAAATGTTTACAAATATGAGTTGCTTTCAATCCTTACAAGAAGAATGGAACGGCCAAAAGAGACCATAATCTTTGGGATCAAGCAGACCTGGATTTGAACTCCCAGCCTTCTGCTTACTAGCTTTCGCTCCTGGGACAAATTATTTAACATCTCTGAGATTTAAGTTTTAAATTTTCATAAATAAAACACAGATTTGCCACAATTTTTCTGAAAGAATAAACATGGGGCATATCTAACAGTATCAATAGATGCTCAAAGAATGGCCGTTGGGTTTGTGATTGTTAAGGGAGACAAACCTGTGCCAAAGTTTGGAGATTAAACTAACCAAGTCTGAATCCATGCAGCTGCCATGGCATAGACTTTGAAAGTACATCTGGGAATTCCCTGATGGTTCAGTGTTTAGGACTCGGTGTTTTCACTGCCTTTGTCTGGGTTCAATCTCTCGTAAGGGAATTAGGATCCCACAAGCTGAAATGAAAAGAAAAGGAAGTACAGATGCCTGATTCTTTCCATTTTTTGTCATCTTCACCCCTCAACGATCTTTCATTCAATGATTTTATTGGACAACCTTGAATTTTTATTCTGGGTCAGTTTTGGAAGGATGCTAGGGGCAGTTTATCATAGAATCTAGCCCTTGCAAATTTTATTAAACTAAATAAAGATCATGACTTGCTCAAGATGATCCGGTTACTTCGGGGATGGGGCCTTCTTACTCAGCACCCAGTTCTCTTTGCCTAAGTGGTGAAGTGAAAGTCGCTCACTTGTGTCTGACTCTTTGCAACCCTACAGATAGTCCATGGAGTTCTCCAGGCCAGAACACTGAAGTGGATAGCCTTTCCCTTCTCCAGGGGATCTTCCCAACCCAGGGATCAAACCCAGGTCTCCCACATTGCAGGAGGATTTTTTACCAGCTGAGCCACAAGGGAAGCCCTTGCCTAAGTACAGGATAAATGTTAGTGATGCTTTGTCACATTATGAATGACTTGATCACAATATTGCTTTTAATAAAAACTTTCCAACCCTTACAAGTTATCTCTATTTTGTAACAATCTGCATGTTTCCATTTTAAAGAACATAATAATGATCACTTAACAATGATTTTTTTAAGTTTGAGTTATACGCAATCTCCAGAAAAAAAAATATAAACGATGTGTCAATTTGTAGAGAGATAAGGCCATAAAGTTCCATAAAAATTATTTTTAAATGTTTCCTAAAGTTGATAACAAGGAGATCCAACCAGTCCATTCTAAAGGAGATCAATCCTGGGTGTTCATTGGAAGGACTGATGTTGAAGCTGAAACTCCAATATTTTGGCCACCTCATGTGATGAGTTGACTCACTGGAAAAGACTCTGATGCTGGGAGTGATTGGGGGTGGGAGGAGACGGGGATGACAGAGAATGAGATGGCTGGATGGCATCACCAACTCGATGGACATGAGTTTGAGTAAACTCCAGGAGTTGGTAATGGACAGGGAGGCCTGGCGTGCTGTGATTCATGGGGTCGCAAAGAGTCGGACACGACTGAGTGACTGAACTGAACTGAACTGAACTGAAAGTTGATAACATAAGAATATAGGTCTTTTTTCATAATAACAAATAAATTTCCCAAATGCAGAACTTAAGAAGTCTCCCTGAATCTACTGCTCCTCTATTCAGCTATTCATATTCATGACCTAAGGAATACAACCTGACAGTCAATGAGAATAATTCTTACCAGCTTACTATTGGTCAAAGAAATTGACTGCCAATAATAAGGCATTCCTTAATATGAAAAGCTTTGCCAAAGACTGGAGCCAAATTCTCTTCCAAAGAAGTCAGAACACACACCTTAATTAAGCTACGCACTCACTCTCTTTACAAAGTCAAGGGTATAGCTTTGCATGGTCTACACGTGTCACTGCTGCCTTTTGACTCAGGGTATAGGGAACAAGTCGGCCAAAGACAAATTATAAAATGTAGTCTGACTGTAGAAAACAATGTCAAAATCAAGGACAAGTGACTATAAAATCTATGGATTTCTTCAAGACCCACTTTTCCTCAAATAGTTATAAAAACTATTGTGAGCTCTTTAGAAGCTAGACCTGGTATGAGGAGGCAACACAGATAAGATTAACATTAACACTAAAAGCAACCCAATCATCAAATGTCTTGTGATCTGAGGGAAAAGAAGGCAACAGTAGGGTGGAACAAAATTAATACTCCCAGAGTTTTCTTTCCAAGTCAACTAAACAGGAGTCTCTTGCTCAGCTTAAGTTCTTTCCATCTTCACCTTCTATGGGTAATCTTTTTTTGCCAGGGGGCCTCTCTTGGATTTTGTGTTTCAATGATCATGTACGAATGTGATATACTGCGTAAGGATATGTGTATGTAAGCTAAGGTTGGATAGGAATTCTTTAAGAACGCTTAGACGAAAAAGAGGGGCAGGAGCAGCTGGGTATGTGAGAGAAGAAGTAGATGAAAGAAAGATTAAATGATTCTGAGAGTACCTCCTAGCTTCCTTATGGGGATTGAAATATGCAATTAGGAATCAGATTTTCTTTGAAATGTCCTGTGTTGATGAATCATGCTTCTTTGATCACATTGCCACTCTGAGAACAAGCTAGATGAGTGTGGCACTTTACTAGTTATCCAGAAAATTGGCTAAAGAAGTCTTTTAAGGTAATAAGAAGTGTGTGTAATTTATTGATCAGAAATCTCTGTGACTGGATGTTTCTGGTGTGCTATACATTTAGAGAAAGACATTGAAATAAGTAAACATAGACAAGATGAATTCATACATGACATCAGGCATTGTTGTGTTTATAGATACTTTACATCCATAAACTCATCTAATCTTCCCCCAAACCTTAAAATGAAGATAACATTTTCATTTTATAAATGAGTTAGCTGAGGCATAGAACCCCAAATTACACAGCTAGTAAATGAGGAGGCAGAATATGAACGCAGGCATTCAGTCTCCAGGGCCTGAATCATTCATAATTACTCCGGCTTACTGATTATAGAAAAGATCTTCTTAAAGATTTTATATCTGTCTTGTTATTCAGGTTGTAGATATAGAATCAGGAAATTAGGAGGCCAATGAAAGAGCATGAGAGAAAGCAAAGCATTATGTGCATGCCTACTTGTTCAGTCATGTCCGACTCTGTGACTCCATAGACTGTAGCCTGCCTGGTTTCTCCGTGCAATAGGATTTTCCAGGCAAGCATATTGGAGGGGGTTGCCATTTCCTACTCCAGGGAATCTTCCTGAGCCAGGGATCGAACCCCTGTCTCCTGCATCTTCTGCATTGGCAGGTGGATTCTTTCCACCGTGCCACCTGGGAAGCCCAAAGCATCATGAGAGAAGGTGGGGAATAAAGAGGAAAGAATTTGAGATGAAATTCTTCTTCCCCTTGCTAACTGTGTGGCCTCAGTCAAGTCACTAAATCTCTGTGTCCAAGTCTCCTTAAATTTCACATGGCATTGACAAGAGTACAATTTCAAACGATTTTTGTCAAAAGTAGAATTAATGCCCGTGCTCCATACTCAGCACAGCCCTTAACATCTCCCACACAGAAGCCAAACATTCTGAGATCCCTTTTGCCACTCTTTCTCTAGCCAAACAACTCTAGCATGTGTAAAAATAAAGTGTTCAAGGTAAAACAATATGTTCAGTGATATGGATCACCCAATATACAAGGCTGTGTGCTGTAACCATGGAGATGGCTTTATATTTTATCTTTGGTAGATATCATTTTCTAAAAGGCTTTCCATGAGGTCTACATTCCTGACTAGTGCTGAAGGCAGCTTTCCTTTTGCTCATTCAACAGCTTTTATTGAGCACCCCCCTCCTCTCTATCCTCCTGGTTCAAGCTCTCATTGTTTCTGTTTTTTTTTTTTTTTCAGCCTTCTCCTACCTTGTTCCACTGTTTCTTGTCTCCAACTCTCCACCCCAAATTTATGCCACTTTTCTACACTTCTACCAGCGCTAACTTTATGATAAGCACAATCCAACCAGACAGATTCTTCCCTAGAATATTCCAGAAGCTCCTCAAATTTCCCAAGGTAAATTTACATTTCTTAGTTTGCCACACACAAGCCTCTGTGAACTGTCTTTTGCTTTCCTCTCTAGATTCACGTTGAACCATTCTCCTAATCTGCAGATTGACCTCACTGTGTCTACTATTGACAATTCTATCTTCTTCATCCCTGGCTCTCACCTGTTGCATTGCCTCTCTCTGCTTCGGATATACAGCTACATCTTTGCATGATGCTCTTCTTCCTGACACTCCTTCAATAGTTCAATAAAGTTCCCATACTTGAATACCTTCTTTTCATCCATCAAGACCCAGCATTAGCACTGGGGACTCTAGGATAACCTTGCTGATATATCATTTCCTAGATATGCCCATATTCCCATGTGCTAAACTCAGACACTACACTTGATGAATTGACCTGTGACATTTGTGAGGACAGAAACTATGGTTTTCATCTCTGTATTTCCAGGCCAAGCTTGGCACATAGTACATATTAAATAGAAGGCATTCTTCAGTGCTGAATGAACAAGTGGATGAAACTCAACTAACCTCATTCAAAATATGTACATTCACATGGAAATACATAAACTAACCCTCATGATGTTCCTCCAAAAGGTAGGAACCATAGCATGTGTTTTCTTGCTACCAAGTGAAGAAAAATGGTAAACTATTGTTGTTTACCGGAACATCTATAAGCCAACATCTGACTTATGTCAGTGATTACAATGGTATAAAGGGTATTAATCTCACTCATATAAGATTATAGAAGACTGTGAGCAACCATAACCTGTCTCTGCTAGGGAGTTATATCAGAAAAGAATTTGTTGGAAAATTTAAAATTTTTTTCTATGAAATTTGAATGTTATTTAAAAAATAATTTGATTTAAAGAATAAGTTTATGAATTTATAAGTGTTAATAATTTTATGTAGGTTTTTGGACCTTTGATTTTCGCTACCTTCCCCCACCCGCATGTTTGTAGTTCTACACAATGCAGGGATCGATACCATGCCAACGGCAGCATATGTGCTGCTAAATCCAACATACGGGGAGAGGTGAAAGAGGAACTTTAAAAACGATCAATTTATCATTCTTAGCAGTTTTCAAGATATGAGTCCTGGCACTCCAGTTTTCAAGCCTCACATTAAAAAGCATGCCTACCAAGCTATATCTGTAAGTGTTAAGGGGACACCTCAAGGATTAAATATGGTAGGGTGAATTATTTGCCCAGGAGCTTAACTGAACTCAATTGTAATGACTTGGGTAAAGAAGAACAGATGAAGCAGGGGAGAGGTGGATGGAAGACAGGCAACAGTGCCAGGCTGGGGTCTCAGAGTGATGACGCTAATCCACATAGGACTTCCTCTGTGCTCTCATCAGCTTCACTGCCCATATCCAACAAGTTCAGTCCCTCATGACCACATGTTCCTGGAAACTACTAACCTGGCTTCAGGAGCCTTGCACTGCCACTGTCTTTAAAATTGGAGGCCTTGTTTGTTGATACACTGTCAAGGATCTTGCTACACCCCATGTTAATTTAATTAAGGGTTTTAATGAAGCAGAAAATTAATCAAAAGGTTGTCAGAAGAATATGTCAAAATCATTCTTTACCAATGTCAACATATTGTTTCACGATCCTTTCACTGTTTCTGGCAGCTTCCCTTATGAATACTGCATGGAATAGAAACCTTCATAAAAGGACAAAAGGAAGTCCATTTTCCTTGTCCATGAAAATGGTGGTGTAAGGTTTATTTCCTTCCAGGCCATTACTGAGGAATAAGTTACAGTACCTTAAAGAACTGAAGGAGATGGAAGGACTTCTAATAAGTGCAACTGGTGCTAGTTATCCTCTTTTTCTCTCGAAAGAAAGCCTTTCAGGATACCCAATCTTACTTTGCTCAGAAGGGTTGGGACCTCTTTTCCATGCCATGTCTTGCAATTGCTTGTCAAATTGAACAATATTAATTATGGTTTTTCTTTACTAGAGAGGGTATTGTCCAATAATTTATACAACCCACATTTCAGAATTAACAATGAATCCTCATGAATACTTAACATTTTCAGTTTCTTTTAAAAATTTTATCCATTCTACAAAGAGTATAGTAGTCTCTCATTGTAGCTTTAATTTGCATTTCCCTAAGACCAGGACAGAGAAGGCAATGGCAACCCACTCCTGTACTCTTGCCTGAAAAATCCCATGGACAGAGGAGCCTTGTAAGCTGCAGTCCATGGGGTCGCTAAGAGTCGGACATGACTGAGCAACTTCTTTCACTTTTCACTTTCATGCATTGGAGAAGGAAATGGCAACCCACTCCAGTGTTCTTGCCTGGAGAATCCCAGGGACAGGGAAGCCTGGTGGGCTGCCGTCTATGGGGTCGCACAGAGTTGGACACGACTGAAGTGACTTAGCAGCAGCAGCAATGACAGAGAAGGTTAAGAAGCTTTCCATATGGTTATTTTATATCTGAATACCTTTTGTGGTGAAGTGTCTGTTTTCTTATTACTGAAATTTTATAATCATTCATATATTTCAGAAAAAAATGTAATTGATTAAATATGGCAATTGCAAATATTTTTCCCAGTCTGTGACTTGTTAAGTCATTATTTTAACACTGTTTTTATGAGAACATAGAATTAAATCAAATATAAAGATATTTTATTTTATGTCACACTTTTGTTGTCTCATCTAAGCAATTATTTGCTTAATTTAAGGTCCAAAGAATTTCCCCTAACTTTTATTCTACAAGTTAAGTAATTTTCAGTTCAGTTCAGTTCAGCTGCTCAGTTGTGTCTGTCCCGTTGTGATCCCATGGACTGCAGCACACCAGGCTTCCCTGTCAATCACCAACTCCCAGAGCTTATTCAAACTCAAGCTCATGTTCATTGAGTCGGTGATGCCATCCAACCATCTCATCCTCTGTCATCTCCTCCTCCTCTTGCCTTCAGTCTTTCCCAGCAACAGGGTCTTTTCAAATGAATCAGCTCTTTGTATCAGGTGAACATGATATTGGAGTTTCAGTTGCAGCATTAGTCCTTCCAATTAATATTCAGAACTCATTTCCTTTAGGATGGACTAGTTGGATCTCCTTGCTATCCAAAATACTCTCAAGAGTCTTCTCCAACCACAGAGTTCAAAAGCATCAATTCTTCAGTGCTCAGCTTTCTTTATTGTCCAACTCTCACATCCATACATGACCACTGAAAAACCATCCTCTACATGACTAGATGGACCTTTGTTGGCAAAGTAGTGTCTATGCTTTTGAATATGCTGTCTAGGTGGGTCATAACTTTTCTTCTAAGGAGCAAGCGTCTTTTAATCTCATGGCTGCAGTCACCATCTGCAGTGATTTTGGAGCCCAGAAAAATAGTCTGTCACTGTTTCCATTGTTTTCCCATCTATTTGAAAAAAAAGGGTTGGGACCAGATGCCGTGATCTTTAGTTTTCCGAATGTTGAGTTTTAAGCCAACTTTTTAATCTCTCCTCTTTCACTGTCATCAAGATGCTCTTTAGTTCTTCACATTCTGCCATAAGACTGGTGCCATCAGCATATCTGAGATTATTGATATTTCTCCCAGCAATCTTGATTCCAGCTTGTGCTTCCTCCAGCCCAGCGTTCCTCATGATGTACTTTGCATATAAGTTAAATAAGCAGGGTGACAATATACAGCCTTAACATACTCCTTTCCTTATTCAGAACCAGTCTGTTGTTCCATGTCCAGTTCTAACTGTTGCTTCTTGACCTGCATATAGTTTTCTCAGGAGGCAGGTCAGGTGGTCTGGTATTCCCATCACTTTCAGAATTTTCCACAGTTTATTGTGATCCACACAGTCAAAGGCTTTGGCATTGTCAATAAAACATAAGTAGACATTTTTCTGGAACTCTCTCGCTTTTTTGATGTTGGCAATTTGATCTCTGGTTCCTCTGCTTTTTCTAAATCCACCTTGAACATCTGGAAGTTCATGGCTCATGTACTGTTGAAGCCTGGCTTGGAGAATTTAGAACATTATTTTGCTAGTGTGTGAGAAGAGTACAATTGTGCGGTAGTTTGAGCATTCTTTGGCATTGCCTTTCTTTGGGATTGGAATGAAAACTGATCTTTTCCAGTCCTGTGGCCACTGCTGAGTTTTCCCAATTTGCTGGCATATTGAGTGCAGCACTTTCACAGCATCATCTTTTAGGTTTTGAAATAGCTCAACTGGAATTCCATCACCTCCACTAGCTTTGTTTGTAGTGATGCTTCCTAAGGCCCACTTATCTTGACTCTGCATTCCAGGATGTCTGGCTCTAGGTGAGTGATCACACCATCATGATTACATGAGTCATGAAGATCTTTTCTGTATAGTTCTTCTGGTAAAGAATCCACCTTCAATGCAGAAGACCTGGGTTTGATCACTGGGTTGGGAAGATCCCCTGGAGAAGGGAAAGGCTACCCACTCCAGTATTCTGGCCTGGAGAATTCCATGTTTTATATAGTCCACGGGGTCACAAAGAGTCAGACACGACTGAGCGACTTTCACTTTGCTCACTTTCTGTGTATTCTTGCCACCTCTTCTTAATATCTTCTGCTTCTGTTAATTCCACACCATTTCTGTCCTTTATTGTGTCCATCTTTACATGAAATTTTCCCTTGGCATCTCTAATTTTCTTGAAGAAATCTCTAGTCTTTCCCATTCTATTGTTTTCCTCTATTTCTTTGCATTGATCCCTGAGGAAGGCTTTCTTATCTCTCCTTGCTATTCTTTGGAGCTCTGCATTCAAATGGGTATGTCTTTCCTTTTCTCCTTTGCCTTTCCGTTCCATTCCGTCGCTCAGTCGTGTCCGACTCTTTGCGACCCCGTGGACTGTAGCCTACCAGGCTTCTCCGTCCATGGGATTCTCCAGGCAAGAATACTGGAGTGGGTTACCGTTTCCTTCTCCTTTGCCTTTAGCCTGTCTTTTTTTCTCAGCTCTTTGTAAGGCCTCCTCAGAGAACCATTTTGCTTTTTTGCATTTCTTTTTCTTGGGGATGGTCTTGATCATTGTCTCCTGTACAATGTCACAAACATGCGTCCATATTTCTTCAGGCACTCTGTCAGTCAAATCTTATCCCTTGAATATACTTGTCACTTCCACTGTATAATCATAAGGGATTTGATTTAGGTCATACCTGAATGGTCTAGTGGTTTTCCTTACTTTCTTCAATTTAAGTCTGAACTTGGCAATAAGGAGTTCATGATCTGAGCCACAGTCAGCTTGTTTTGCTGACTGTATAGAGTGTCTCCATCTTTGCCTGCAAAGAATATAATCAATCTGTTTTCAGTATTGACCATCTGGTGAGTCTTCTCTTGTGCTGGAAGAGGGTGTTTGCTATGACCAGTGCGTTCTCTTGGAAGAATTCTATTAGCCTTTGCCCTTCTTCATTCTGTTCTCCAAGGCCAAATTTGCCTGTTATTCCAGGTGTTTCTTGACTTCCTACTTTTGCATGCCAGTCCCCTATAATGAAAAGAACATCTTTTTTGGATGTTAGTTCTAGAAGGTCTTGTAGGTTTTCATAGAACCATTCAACTTCAGCTTTCTCAGCATTACTGGTTGGGGCATAGATTCGGGTTATTGTGGTATTGAATGGTTTACCTTGGAAATGAACAGAGATCATCTTGTCATTTTTGAGACTGCATCCAAGTACTGCGTTTTGGACTCTTTTGTTGACTATGATGGCTACCCTATTTCTTCTAAGGGATTCTTGCCCACAGTAGTAGATATAATGGTCATCTGAGTTAAATTCAGCCATTCCAGTCCATTTTAGCTCGCTGATTCCTAAAATGTAAACATTCACTCTTGCCATCTTCAGTTTGACCACTTCCAATTTGCCTTGAGTCATGGAACTAATATTCTCAGTTCCTGTGCAATATTGCTTTTACAGCATCAGACTTTACTTCCATCACCAGTCACATCCACAACTGGGTGTTGTTTTTGCTTGGCTCTGTCTCTTCATTCTTTCTGGAGTTATTTCTCCACTGATCTCCAGTAGCATATTGTACCTACCGACCTGGGGAGTTCATCTTTCAGTGTCCTATCTTTTTTCCTTTTCATACTGTTCATGGAGTTCTCAAGGCAAGGATACTGAAGTGGTTTGCCATTCCCTTCTCCAGTGGACCACATTTTGTCAGAACTCTCCACCATGACCCATCCATCTTGGGTAACCCTACATGGCATGGCTCATACTTTCATTGAGTTAGACAAGGCCATGGTCCATGTGATCAGACTGGTTAGTTTCCTGTGATTGTGGTTTTCATTCTGTCTGCCCTCTGATGGAGAAGGTTAAGAGGCTTATGGAAGCCTCCTGATGTAAGAGACTGACTGAGGGGGAAACTGGGTCTTGTTTAGATGGGCAGGGCTATGCTCAGGAAATCTGTAATCCAATTTTCTGTTGATGGGCAGGCCTGTGTTCCCTCTGTTATTTGACTGAGGCCAAACTACCATGGAGTTAATGAAGATAATGTTATATTATTTTTCTGCGTTTTTAATGATCATAAGATGTTTTTTTTAATCTCTTGATTTGAATTATACTGAGTGATTTTGAATACTGAACCAGCATTATATTCTTGAGTTAAACAAAACTTGATCATGGTATATTATTCCCTCTATTTATTGCTGGATTCATTTTGTTAAACTTTTAAAATTTTCAGCGTGTGCTGTGTTCATGAGACATACAGTAAGTCTTCTTTTCTCATAATATCTTTACCTGATTTTAGCATCAGGATGAAGATAGCCTCCTAGAATGTGTTAAGAAATGTTCCCTTCTCTTAATTTTTCCAGAAAATACCTCATATAGATTTTCTATTATTTCTTAATTAAATATTTAGTTAAATTCACTCATGAAGCCATTGTGGATTGAGCTTTCTTCCAGGGAAGGTTTTAACAACCAACTGTTTCCTAGATACAGGAATATTCAGTTCTATCAAATTCCCTTCAAGTAAACTTGAATAGTTGTGTCTTTTAAGGAATTTGATTATTTCATCTAAGTTATAAAATTTATTGGGATAAGCTTAATAATAATCCCTAATTATACCTTTAATGTTCTGAGGGTTTATACTATTATCTCCTCTCTCATTTTTCTGATTGTTTATATCAATATCTCCCCTCTAATTTTCCTCTTGTCTGTTTTTTCTTGATCAGTTTAGCTAGAGTTTTTCAATTTTATAGATCTCCCCAAAGAACTATCACTTGGTTTCAGTGAGTTTTTTTCTTGATTTTTCTCACTTCTACTTTATTTCTGCTCTTAGATTTCTTCTTTCTATTTCTACTTATTTTTAGTTTATTTTGCTCTTTATAAGGTAAAATCATAATGTGGAAGCTTTCATCAATGATTTGAGACTTTCTCATATAGATGTTTAGTGCTATAAATATCCCTGTAATCATTGCTTTATCACGTTCCTTAAATTTTGAAATGTTGGGCTTCTTTTCATTCAGTCTAAATTATAGTTTTGCTTGCGAGTTACTTAAAAGTGTGTTAGTTTTTAAACACTTGAGGGTCTTCCAGAAATTTGTGCTATTGATTTGTAAAGTCCATGTGGTCAGAATGAATGCTTTATGTGAATTGAATATTTTTACATTTATTCAAATTGGGTTCAGTTCTGTTCAGTTGCTCAGTCGTGTCCGATTTTTTGTGACCCCATGAACCACAGCACGCCAGGCCTCCCTGTCCATCACCAACTCCCAGAGTTCACTCAAACTCATGTCCATCGAGTCAGTGATGCCATCAAGCCATCTCACTCTCTGTCATCCCCTTCTCCTCCCGCCCCCAATCTTTCCCAGCACCAGAGTCTTTTCCAGTGAGTCAACTCGTTGCATGAGGTGGCCAAAGTATTGGAGTTTCAGTTTTAGCATCAGTCCCTCCAATGAACACCCAGGATTGATCTCCTTTAGAATGGACTGGTTGGATCTCCTTGTAGTCCAAGACTCTCAAGAGTCTTCTCCAGCACCACAGTTCAAAAGCATCAATTCTTCGGCGATCAGCTTTCTTCACAGTACAGCTCTCACATCCATACGTGACCACTGGAAAAACCACAGCCTTGACTAGACGGACCTTTGTTGGCAAAGTAATGTCTCTGCTTTTTAATATACTATCATAACTTTCCTTCCAAGGAGTAAGTGTCTTTTAATTTCATGGCTGCAATCAGCATCCACAGTGATTTTGGAGCCCAAAAAAATAAAGTCTGACACTGTTTCCACTCTTTCCCCATCTATTTCCCATGAAGTGATGGGACCAGATGCCATGATCTTTGTTTTCTGAATGTTGGGTTACCAGTCCATAATACATTCTATCTTGGTAAATGTTCCACGTATACTTGAAAAGAATGCACATTCTGCTTTTGTGGGTGCGATGTTTTTAAATGTCAGTATGATCAAGTTGTTGATAGTGATGATAAAATCTATATGCTTGCTGATTTGCAGCAATCTATCATTTTTGGAGAAGACTCCTGAGAGTCCCTTGGACTGCAAGATCCAACCAGTCCATTCTAAAGGAGATCAATCCTGGGTGTTCATTGAAAGGACTGATGCTAAAGCTGAAACTCCAATACTTTGGCCACCTCATGAGAAGAGTTGACTCAGTGGAAAAGACTCTGGTGTTGGGAAGGATTGGGGGTGGGAGGAGAAGGGGACAACAGAGAATGAGATGGCTGGATGGCATCACCAACTCGATGGACATTAGTTTGGGTGAACTCCGGGAGTTGGTGATGGATAGGGAGGCCTGGCATGCTGTGATTAATGGGGTCGCAAAGAGTGGGTCACGACTGAATGACTGAACTGAACCGAACTGATCTGAACTGACTGATCATTAAGGAGTTTTGAAATCTTCACTACACTGGTGTTTGATTATTTTTTCTTATAGTTTATCAGTTTTTGTTTTACACACTTTGAAGCTTTGTTAATAAGCACAATATGCTAAGCATATTTATGTTCTCACTATGTTTAGCACATGTATGTCCTTCTTAAAATTTGATCTTTTTATGTTTATTAAACTAAGTTCTTAATCTCTGGTCTTTCTTGCTTTAAATGCACTTAGTCAAACACTGACTTCCCTGATAGCTCAGTTGATAAAGAACGTGCCTGCAGTGCAGAAGAACCTGGTTCTATTCCTGGGTCAGGAAGATCCACTGGAGAAGGAACAGGCTACCCACTCCAGTATTCCTGGTTGTGGCTTAGCTGGTAAAGAAGCTGCCTGCAATGCGAGAGACCTGGGTTTGATCCCTGGGTTGGGAAGAGCCCCTGGAGAAGGGAACAGCTAACACTAAAGTCAAATACTAAACAGCTTTCTTTTGATTAGGTTAGCCTGGTATATCTTGTTTCCATCATTATTCTTTTAACCTATTTGTGTCTTTACATTTAGGGCTTCCCAGGTGGCACTAGTGGTAAAGAACCTTCTTGTCAATGCAGGAGACATTAGATACTCAGGTTCAATCCCTGAGTCTGGAAGATCTGCTGGAGGAGGGCATTGCAACCCACTCCAGTATTCTTGCCTGGAGAATCTCATGGATAGAGAAGCCTGGCAGGCTATAGCCCATGGAGTCACAAAGAGTCAGACATGACTGAAGCCATTTAGTATGCACCACATACATCTTTACACTTATAGTGTATATATTATAGGCAGTATATACTGGGTCTTGCATTTTATTGAATCTGAAATTTTCCCTTTTAAGATTTAGTTCATTTAATGTGATTATTGATATAATTGTATTTAAATCTAAAATCTAGATGTCTGTTTTTTTATTTGTCCCACCTATTCTCCATCCACTCTTTTTTCTTTGTATCCTATTAAATATATATATATTTTTTATGATTCCATTTTTTCTCCTTCTTGGCACACACAGGTTTTTCAGTAGTACTTTAGTACTTTATTATACAAATTTAACTTAAATGTGACTTCAAATTATATTGTGTAACTTCATATATAGTAATACAACTTTCAGTTCAGTTCAGTTCAGTCGCTCAGTGGTGTCCGACTCTTTGCGACCCCATGAATAACAGCACGCCAGGCCTCCCTGTCCATCACCAACTCCCGGAGTTCACTCAAACTCATGTCCATCGAGTCAGTGATGCCATCCAGCCATCTCACGCTCTGTTGTCCCCTTCTCCTCCCGCCCCCAATCTTTCCCATCATCAGAGTCTTTTCCAGTGAGTCAACTCGTCGCATAAGGTGGCCAAAGTATTGGAGTTTCAGCTTTAGCATCAGTCCCTCCAATGAACACCCAGGATTGATCTCCTTTAGAATGGACTGGCTGGATCTCCTTGCAGTCCAAGGGACTCTCAAGAGTCTTCTCCAGAACCACAGTTCAAAAGCATCAATTCTTCGGCGATCAGCTTTCTTCACAGTCCAACTCTCACATCCATACATGACCACGGGAAAAACCATAGCCTTGACTAGACGGACCTTTGTTGGCAAAGTAATGTCTCTGCTTTTTAATATACTATCAAGGTTGGTCATAACTTTCCTTCCAAGGAGGAAGCATCTTTTAATTTCATGGCTGCAGTCAGCATCCGCAGTGATTTTGGAGCCCAAAAAATAAAGTCTGACACTGTTTCCACTGTTTCCCCATCTATTTCCCATGAAGTGATGGGACCAGATGCCATGATCTTCGTTTTCTCAGTGTTGAGCTTCAAGCCAACCTTTTCACTCTCCTCTTTCACTTTCATCAAGAGGCTTTTTAGTTCCTCTTCACTCTCTGCCATAAGGGTGGTGTCATCTGCCTATCTGAGGTTATTGATATTTCTCCCGGCAAACTTGATTCCAGCTTGTGCTTCTTCCAGCCCTGCGTTCCTCATGATGTACTCTGCAACTTTACAACACTGTATTTCCATTTCTCCTTCAGTTTTTCTCATTTGTAAATTTGTCATACATTTTACTTTTACATTTGTTACAAATCCCACAATACATCATAATGATTTTTCCTTCAAATGGTTGGTTATCTTTTGGAGTGATTTAAAATATAAGAAAATGCAATGTATTTACAACATATTTACCATCTGGGGGCTCCTTGCTACATTTTGTAAATACAGATTTATGTCGATATCATTTTTCTTCTCCCTCAAAGATTTTCTTGCCTTTTTTTGAACTGAAGTATAATTGATGTACAATATAACATGCTAAAATTGAACAACTTTTAAAGGTTATAATTATAGTTATTATAAAATACTATTATGTATTTCCTGTGTTGTGCAATATATCCTTGTTGCTTATTTTATACATAATAGATTGTAACTTTTAATATTTCCCTTCCTCTCTTCCCTATCCTCAATGGTGATCACTAATTCTCTGTATCTGCAAGTCTGTTTATTTGTTATATTCACTACCTTGCTGTGTTTTTTAGATGCCACATAAGTGAAATCATACAGGATTTGTCTTTCTCTGACATTTCACTTATCATAATACCTTCCAAGTCCATCTATGTTGCAAATGGCAAAATTTCCTCCTTTTTATGGCTGAGTGGTATTCCATCATGTATATATTCACCACATCCTCTTTATTCATTCACCTGTTGAGGGACACTTAGAATGTTTCCATGTCTTAGCAATTGTAAATGATAATAATAATAATAATCATACACTGGCGTGCACCTATCTTTTCAAATTAATGGATTTTTTTCTCTTAAGCTAAATATCCAGGAAAGGAATTGCTGGACTGTATGGCAGTTCTGTTTTTCTTAGTTTTTTCAGAAACTTCCATACTGCTTTTTAAAGTGGCTGTACCAATTTACATTCCCGCCAAAGTATACGAAGGTTCCCTTTTCTTCACATACTCACCAACATTTGTTATTTGTGTTCTTTTTGCTAACAGCCATTCTGGCTGGTGTTAGGTAACATCTCATTTTGATTTTATTTTCATTTCCTGATGATTAGTGATGCTAAGCATCTTTTCATGTGCCTGTTGGCCATCTGCATGTCCGCTTTGGGAAAATGTCATCCTGATCTTCTGCCCAAATTTTATAATTGGGTTGTTTGTTTTATTTTGTGCGTTTTTTTTTTTTTAATGTTGAATTGGATGAGCTGTTCATATATTTTGGGTATTAAACCCTTATCAGTCACATTTCTAAATATTTTCTCCCATAATGTATGTTGTCTTTTCATTTTGTCAGTAGTGTCCTTTGCTGTGCAAAAGTCTTTAAGTTTAACTAGGTTCCTTTGTGTAGTTTTGCTTTTACTTTCTTTACTTTAGGAAACGGACACCCCAAGATACTATTCCTATGATTTTCATCAAAGAGTTCTGCCTATGTTTCCTTATAAGAATTTTAATAGCTTCTAGTATTACATTTAGATCTTTAATCTGTTTTGGGTTTATTTTTATATATGGTATTAGAGAATATTTTGTTTTCATTTTTTTACATGTAGCTGTCCAGTTTCCCCAGCATACTTATTGAAGAGACTGTCTTTTCTCCATTATATATTTTTGCCTCTTTTGTCATAGATTAATTGATTATAAGTGTGTGAGTTTATTTCTGGGTTCTTTATTTCTTTTCGTTGGTCTATATATCAGTCTTTGTGCCAGTACCATATTGTTTTCATTAGTGTAGCTTTATAGTATAGTCTGAAGGCAGGATACATGATTTCTCCAGCTCTATTCTTCTTCCTCAAGATTATTCTGGCTATTCAGATATTTTCTGAATATTTTATTTTCATGTAAATTTTTAAATTTGTTTTACTTCTGTGAAAAAATGTCATCAGTACTTTGATAGGGATTGCATTGAATCTGTAGATTAACTTTGGTAGTACAGTCATTCTAACAATATTAATTCTTCCAACCCAAGAATATGTTATATCTTTCCCTCGGTTTGTGTTACCTTCAATTTATTTCGTCGGTATCTTACAGCTTTCCAACTACAGGTCTTTTACATCCTTAGGTAGGTTTTTCCCTAGGTATTTTATTCTTTTTGATATAATGTAAAAGATTTTCTTCACTATTTCTCTGTAATATGAGACTGCTGCTGATGAGTTCTTTTGCTTTTCATATGTCTCGGGAAAAAAGTCCTCTTTTTGCCTTTTCTTTTGCAAGATACTTTCACTGGGTAAAAATTCTAGGTTAGCAGTTTTCTTTTTTTCTTTCAGTACCGAAAGAGGTTGCTCCACTGCCTTTATGCCAGTATTGTTACCACTGCAAAATCTGCTGCTTTTCTTAGCTGTTCTCCTGTACATAATATCTTTTTCTCTAGCTACTTTAAGATTTTCTCTTTATCACTAGTTCCAAGCAATTTTATTATCATTTTGGAAGCCAGACTTCATGAATTTTTCATTTCTGGGGATGAACATTCTGTTATGTCATTTTTTTCTCATTCTTAAGGTTTTTTCTGGGACATAATCAAGTTACCTTTAAATTATTTGATCCTTTCAAACCTTGTTTTCCATCTTATTTAGCAATGTTAGAGAAGCCTTTAATCTGGGGTTAATTTTCCCATTCCTTTAGATATCTTAATGTCTAAGAACTGCCCAGTGTCCTGGGCCCTGAGATGTTCCCTCATTCAGTCATCAAAGGCTTGTGGCATCAGACTTGAAGCACAATCACAGCACAGATTAAAGTTACACACAGAGGCAAGGCATCAATAATGAAGTTCTAAAAACCCAGCAAGGAGTCTACTCCTGCAATGGCCTATTTCTCAGGTTATGGTGAGGGAATGTATTCAGAAATCTAATCTATCCATTTCTGGAACTTTCCGCAGCACATTCCTGGTAGCACTATCCTTGGTCCATCAGCCTTAGCACTTTCGGAGTCTTGGCTCAAAGGAGTTCAAGTGTCTAATCTTTACTTTCCCATATCTTGTCTTTTCATGCTTCTGCTCTCTTTCTTATCAACCCCACAATACCAAAAGCCATATATTTCTCCCCCAATGAAACTTACTGGCCTCCCAGATAGAGACACAAAAGATCCCACTGCTCTCTGTAGGGCCAAGAAAGGATGGAACCAGGGGAAATGCCTATCTATTCTCCCAGGAACTGGAATGTGACTGTGTTTTCATCCTTAAATAAGTGAACAAAAGTAAAAACTGTGGATCTGCCAATCTTGTATACAATAGAAACATGTTCCAAAAGGGCATTCTTCTCTGAGTAACCAACTTGCCCAAGATCATAGAATTAGTAAGTAGAAAGGATGGAATTAAACTGTTGGCTACTTGGTTTCTCTCCAGCTCTGTGTGGATACTCATTTTTTACTACTCTATATTATAATAGATGTAAAACACTCACCAGAAACTTTTGCAGCCCATGGACTTATTGATCCACCATTTCTTTTGACACATAAACCAATGTGGAGAACCTACATTCTGATATACATGATTACTCTCATAAAATAGAGTAAAAATTTTACTCTCATAAAAATTTACAAGTAAATTATTTCTTTACAAGCACTATCTACAGGCCCAGGAATTAAGCCTGGTATACAAGAGATAAGTTACTTCACTTGGTTCTCACAAAAATGCCATCAAGAGGTTGAAGTTATTTTTACTCCCATTTTACAGTTGTGGAACCTGAGTTTAAGTAACACTGTGTGCTGCTAACAGAAGAAAATCAAGTTGAAATGACTACAAAGATCCTAACCACAATGTTAAACTGCCTGACACATGAAAACAGATGTTAGATGTCAAGAAATTCTTTCTGCCAGTGGTTTCACATACGTCTCATATAACACAACTTACATTGACAGCAGCCAGGACAATAGGAGTCTCTCACATTAGGACTGAACTTTCCTGTTCACAAAGCATTTCCTTATATTGCTTTGCTTCCCCACAACTTGAAGCCCCACTGGGCTCCTGGGATTTTTCTAGGATCTGACTTGTCCTTTCAGAGACAGAGAGATACAGCATTACTGCAACTTGATTCTTAAATCAAACCAAATGAGCATGAACAGTGGGACTCAACATAGGATTCGAGTGGCACACGTATATTTTATTTTTTTCAGAAATGAAAATAAAAATAATGGCTCAGGAGTATTTTAGTAAATAACAAATTAAGGTTTTCATTCTGCTTGGTCCTTATTTTTTTTAAGATGATGCAGCATGTAATTTAAGTTGCTCACTATCACACATCTTAATTGATAGACCTCTTCCTTATGTTTTGTTCCTAAGAATTAATGTTTGTATTTAATATCATACTGTCATTATCTTGTTTCCTCTACACTGAAAGGAGTTGTCTGTTATTTGCAGGTGTGGAGGGCCAGCTGGAAACACAATTCCCTTCTCCCCTTCCCTCCTCCCACTGATCACTGGTTATTACACATAATTACATGGAAGCATGTATTAGACTTTATTATAATGCATGACAGTGTGCTTTAAGTAAATTAGAAATTTGCATATGAATTCAGGAGGAAAAAAACCTGAAATGCCACTCAGGACATTTTATTTACATCCAGAGGATTCTTAGTTTTTTGGGAACTGCTTCTCTTCTCAGGTCTGAATCTAAAATGTTAAAGCATAAAGAAGCCAGAGTGAGGGGGGAGGGACTCTGCATCCTGGGCTGATTTTCCTCCTCTCTTTCCTCCTCCCTCTCTTAGTAACCAGCTGGGTAGATGGTTTCTTAGTAACCACGCAGGTCAGGCATTGGCTACCTGGAGCGCTTAGCATTTACCTTACAAGGTTTCAGCACCCCGGAGCCAGCGGGTAGCTAGCTGGTGGTTTCAGTGCTTCCAAAACTAAAAGATATCAGGGCCATCCAAGGCAAACACCCCCAGTGTTCCCTGGAGCAGCAAAACATAACAAGTCACAATGAGCCCTTCAATACTCCACCCTGGCCCTACTCTAACTTTTTATACTATGTCCCTTATCTTCCTTGATCCTGGAGAGAGGGGACCTAGGCTGAAGAATTGCTTGAGGACTTCAAGAACATGAACAAGGGCACTAGAGGGGTTCACCTCCAAGCAGAGAGGGGGAAGAAATCTTGTTTCCTCCTGAATCACTCAGGCTTGACTGTGTGGATATTCAATCATTCCTAATGGAAACATATGTCCCTCAGCTCGTTAAGATAATTCGTAAAATATATTTTTGCCTTTGGAGAGTACTGGAGGCTATCAGAGGGTGTCATTTTCCACAATAAAGTTCCTCGCAGATTTCATTATGAAAGGGCTTTGTTTCAGCTCCACTATATTGTGTGTCCACTCATAGATTCAAAATTTAACGATCAGGGAAGATTTCTTTGGATTTTTTGAATCTATGCAGTCTTTTGGAAAGTATGATTTAAATTTTTAAATTCTTCACCTTGGAAGATGTCAGTTATAATATATGAATAGAGCTAGGAAAGGAACAGAAAATAAAATAATCGTGTAAGAACAGTGGGGTTTTGGATGGATTTTTTAAATTACATTTAATATCAATAATAAATATGTATTTCTTTGAAGTTAAAAATATCACCAAATAACCAAATGTTTTTATAATAAAGACATGCTGCTAAGGAATAAATTCAGATAGTGTTAGTTTTAAGGTCAATGATTTCTATTGTGTAGACAGAATAGAAAACACTGAACCATTAGGAACTGCCTGTATCTGACCACTTTGGATCTACAAAAATAGCAGTTTCATATGGTTCAACTTAAACCATCTAACTGATAGTGATATTTTTGCTTCAACTGCATAGAAAGGTGATTTTATTCATTTTGTTTGTTCATTCCTTCACCTTATTCCGTACAGGATTTGAAAGGGATAATGGCATTCTATGGTCCGTGCCCCATGCCCCTAGGATTAAACATTACAATAGTTAGGAAGAGAATGCAGTAGTATTTTTTTTTGTTATTTTTGTTTTGTTTTTTTCCTATTAGCTCTCTTTAGAATCATTAGTGTCATGGAATCACTCCATCTGATAAAAACACCTGTGTGACTTGTGCAGTAACCAAGCGGCACAAAGCAATTCCCCCTGGAGGGGGAATTTACCCAGTGCTGCATAGCAACTGCCCCAGGACAAAGAATCACAGTCATCTGAAACCAAGTAGGAAACAAGAGATAGAATGCTACTATTCATATTATCATTGCCTAAGAAGACCAGTATTAATACACCCAGATGTTCCAAAAGACCAAGGATTCTGTCACATCATATATTTAAGGACACAAATTCCAATTCTGCCAGATCATAGATTTCTGCAGTTAGTAATGGGCAAAACACAACAGTAATAAAAACATGAAAAATGTAAAATGGGCCTGTCTTTAAGGTGAAAAGTTGATTTTCAGTTTGAAAGAGGACAGTTAAGTCCCAACTTTAGTCTCTTAGTTTTTTAACTTCCACGCAAGTTTCTTTTGCTTGCAAATGAGAGCAAAGGATATGAAAATTGAAAAGATAGTATCAAGTCACTCTGCTAATTTGGTCATACATGTACATCTTTTATTTCTATAGAAAAAAGTTTTTAAATTCCATATCATACAGTTATATATGTGCATACATACACATACACACCTACCTTTGTTGTAAAAATTGGGAAACTAGATAAGGGAGTAAAACTTGAAAGAATCCCTGGAGGACCTATAATACAAACCTCCTTATTTAATGTGAGATATTGAACTGAACTGATTGAAGCCAAATGTCATATTAGGCTAGAATTAGAATCTAGGACTCCATGACTCACTCCACTGCACCACACTACATGCATTACACCCAATAAAATCAACCAAATCTAAACCAAGTAAAATTCTCCATCTTCAGGGGAAAAAAAATGATTCACATCAAGCTGAAGTAAGTACAATGGTAGAAATTACAAACTGGCTTCTGATATCCATTCTCCCTACATCCCTCAGGTTTAAGAATGTAAGTTTTTAGCTAGGTACTTTGTTGCAAAAATTATATTGCCCAGTATCCCTTTCAGCAGGCTACCCATTATATGACTAATTTCTGGCCAGTGAAATATAAACAGGATTGCTAATATATTGCAATATATATTGGACTGAAATGGACTTTGATGTCCATTTTGGAACTAAAGGCAACCTGTTATGGACAGCAGAGCAACAAGATATAAGTAATCTGGGTCCCTAATAAACAGGGAGCCCTAACATCCAGGAAGGATTGTATCCATACCTACATCCAATCCTACATTAACTGAAAAATAAACTTCTTTCTTACTTGGGTCCCTGCTATTTGTTTTCCTGTTGTATACAATCAGGTTTAATCCTAATATATAAAAGACCTTCAAATGTTTTAATTAATGTGACAATAGTTGAAAAAAAGACTGATTTAAACCATGATTTTTTTTATCCTAAAGGGATTAGAACATTAATCAAATTTTGTATTATGCTCGCATTATCAATCCAATGCCCTGGGCATATAAAATTTCTAAAGCTGAACAAGTTACCAATATCTAGAACAAGTTCTTTGATTGAAGTCAAAGAGACAAAAGTTCATATTTTCTTTTCTGTATCTTAATTAAAAGCATTACAATTCCAGTTATGTAATGTAATTGTTTATTTGTCAGAGGCATGGAGGCAGAAGAAAAATAGATATTTCAATTTGTAGGTTTAGGTACTGAATGCATGTGCCTTGTGTGTATGCATATGTATGTGTGAACAACTCACTATTTACAGGATTCTTTAAGTATAAAAACCTGAGAAAAAAATGTTCACACAACATTTATCAAAAAGCATCATTCAAGAACAAACAAATATTATATCCTACTCATCCTTATCTGTTCTGGCTATTCATTCCTAATTTTCATGGTTGTCCAATCTATTGTTTCTTATATTTATGATCAATAGTCCTGCTCTGAATCCTTAGCTCAGAAACAAATGTCTCATGAGGGCAGGAGAAAATAAGCTAATAACAATATAAGTAATAATAATTTTACATTTTCAGTGTGCTTTCATAACAAAAAGCTCTGAGTGCTTTATAAATTATATATACAGGGATCACTTAACCTTCTACTAAAAAGGTTGCTACCCTTAAAAGGAAACTCTCTGTAGTGTTGGACAGCAGGAAAGAAAGTCTGCCATGTCCATATGCAATTGCTGGAGGAGTTTTAGGGAAGCAAAGTGTAATTCCCTACTCAGTGGCACTAAAAGCTTTGAACAATCCCTTTAAAAAATCGTCAAGGGAGCTTTTAATCACCAGAAGTAGTCGACTCTTTGTTTTGGGTCTCATCCAATCAAAGTGGAAACTTCAGCCATAAAATAGCACACCGAATCATCAGGGGTTATGAAGTCAGCTCCACTTCATTAGCAGTAGTCTCTTTGCCAACGACTATGTCAAGCAAGGAAAACGGAAAAGATCAAAAGGCAGGCAAAAATTACTACTCTTGAAGCTGATAAGAACTAGGCTATGAAAGGCATACCACTGGCTGCATTTGGCATACTCCCTGCTCCTAGTTCTTCAGAATCAAGATCTAAGAACTTGCCCTCAGTTCCCACCACCTACCATAAAGGACAGCAGCAGGGAATGCTCTTCACATTCTTTGCCACCTGTGAATTTGTATCAACCCTGGCAACCATGACCCAGCTACTGCTGTCTCCTTTGTGAAGTCCACTGGTCGCAGCTACAGCAGGGATGATCTTTCCCTTCTCTTAGTTGCCTCAGCTTATTTTTCATACTGCTAATACAGCTTGTGTGAATCCTATAAGAAATGTTTTTGAATCTTTCTTCTCCATCAAAGGTTTTGCTGTTTATGTGTATGATGGTATCCTATCATATGTCAACCCCTAGCAAAAGGCTGGGACAAAGTAGATGCTCAGTGTTTCATTAATTACTGAAACAGCCAGTCCACTATCAACTCTAGCTAGACAATGACAACAAGCTTCTTGTTACCATCCTTGTCTTCCATTCATTGATTTTGAATGCAGTAGCCAGAAAGAGCTTCTAAAATGATGATCATTCCACCAACATTTCCCCATTTAATGGCCCTCTCCCCATTAGGCTTACCTAAAAATTCTTTCTGGTTTCAATTTCTCTGAAAACAAAGATGAAATTCCTTATCATGCCATAGCCTACAGATTTGGATTTTTTTCCCAAAACCTCTATTTTGCACTATACTCCAGTCATACTGGTTTCTTCCATGCCAAATCAAATACACCATACTCTTTCCCTCACCTAAACTATAAATAAATAGATACATACATTTTATATATATGTATATGTATATACATTATATATATATGTATATAAATCCCTCCAGTTGGAATACTCTTCCTCACATGCCATTCTCATTCTTCAGATTTCAGGTTCAGTGGCACCTCTTTCGAGAAGCCTCTTGTGTCCACCAAGTGAGGTTTGCTCATCATCGCCTAGCAGTCTTTATCCTGGGCTCCTAATATCCTCTATGGGGTCACACAGTCGGACACGACTGAAGTGACTTAGCAGCACAAAGAATATAAGTTCCCTTAAGGCAGGGAGGATGGCAGTTTTATTTTTCATTATACTCTCAGCAAGCAGTACAGTACCTGCCATGTTTTAATACTCAGCAATTATATGTTGAATGAATAGATAACATAAATTGGGCTCTAACACTAAATACCTGTTCCCACAAGGAGAGTCCCACTAGACTAGAGGGAATCTTCAAGGTAGATAAAATTGGAACAGTCTAACAGCCAGAGAGAAAGTGCAACTAAAATGAATTTTAAGGAAACGGGAAATACAGAAAAGTAAAGTTTTCTTCCAGGTCCATCCATGTTATCAAGAATAGTAAAATTTCTTTCTTTTTATATGTATATGCCATATTTTCTTTATTCATTCATCTGTCAATGGATATTTGGACTTTTCATAAATTGACTATTGTGAATAATGCTGCAATGAACATGGGAGTGAAGGTATCTCTTCAATATGTTAATTTCAATTCTTTTGGATAGGTACTCAGAAATGGGATTGATGGATTACATGGTAGTTTAATTTTTAATTTTCTGAGGATCCCCACAGACATTTTCCATAATGCCTGTACCATTTTACATTCGCACCAACAGTGTGCAAGAGTTGCAATTTCTTCACAAGTCAGTCATAGAAGGACAAATCTAGATTATTCTTCTTACCTGAAATACAAGTCACACACACAGAAATAGACAATAGAAAGGTAGTTACCTGGAGATGGGAGAGTAGGAAGAACTGTTGTCAATGGCTATAAAGTTATAGCTATATAAGTTCCAGAGATCTGCTGTTTAATATTGTGCATATGGTTAACAACAAGATATTGCACACTTCAAAATCTGTTAAGAGGGTAGATCTCATGTTAAGTAGTCTTGCTACAAAAAAGGAGACACAAGGAAACTTCTGAAGGTAATGAATATATTTATTACCTCGATTATGGTGATGGTAACATAAGTGTATACTTATGTTCAAACTCACCAAATTGTATTCATTAATTATGTGCAAATTTTTTGTGTACCAATTGTACCTCAATAAAGCTGGAAAGTAATTGAGGCTTCTTATTATGAAGCTATTTGCCCATATAAACAAGTAATTACAATTTGTAGTATATATCTCATTACAGGGATTCTCTGGTGTTTACCTGGTTAACTCAACACAGACGTCACGTCCTCTAAGGAGGCTCTACTGGTGTGAGGTGCCTTCGGATGAGCTCTGATGGTAACTGCTGCAACCCTCTAAGCTCAGTGAAATGGCAGAAGGTGTGGGCAGAGAGAAGGGTTAGGCATAGACTGTCCAGGTGTTCATATTTCACTTAAAACATTTGGAATTTACTTATTGAACAAAGAGGAAATAACTGAATTCATGATCAGAAAAAAAAAATGTCATTTAGAAAAATTGCTCTGATTAGTAAGTAGAGTATAGTACAGAGTAGGGCTTCCTAGGTCGTGCAGTGGTAAAGAAACTGCCTGCCAGTGCTGGAGATGCAAGAGACACAGGTTCAATCCATGGGTCAGGAAGGTTCCCTGAAGTGGGAAATGGCAACCTACTCCGGTATTCTTGCCTGGAAAATGCCATGGACAGAGGAGCCTGGTGGGCTACAGTTCATAGGGTCACAAAAAGTCAGACACAACTGGGCACACACACACACACAGAGTAGATTCAAGAAGAAAGAAAACTGAAGGATAAGAGGTAGTTGACAGCCTATCATAGTGATCAAAGAGAAACATGATGAGGATTCGAACTAGGCCAATGGCAAAAGGAATAAAAAGATGAGTTTGCATTCAGAAATTATAAACAGAGTGGTTCTACAAATTAGTTAAGACAAGTTGAGTTTTCAGAAAAGATAATAAATGTGACTTGAAGCAAGTAAACTTTGAGGTATTGGGGGATATCCTGGTGAAATGTTAAGCAGATAACTGTACATTCATACTTGGAACTCACAAGAGAGTGGTAGGCTGGAGAGGCAGATCGAGAAGCAATTGGTGGTTATAGGGTTTGCCCACAGAAGACCATGTTGATGGTCCTACATACCATGAAAATACCTAGGATAATGACTCAGGAATTGATCAGAATATTTTCCAGAGCAGATCAACCTAAAATAAAAGGACATCCTAACAATTAAAAAATACTATATGCTCAATAATAATAGATACCGATAATTTCAAAGGATTTAACAAAACAGAAGACAGAACCATAGTTCATTAAATCCAGTTTGTTGTCCACAATTTCTCACAATTGGTCACCATCTTAAGGTTACCAAAAGAAGGCTCTCGGACTATAAAGACACAAATATAAAATGTTGGACTTTGCTGAAATATGTTATACATAAATATGCTAATATGTTCTAGATAAGTGCTTGACACCTATGCACTATAATGAAGATGAGTTATCTTGTATAGTATGTTCCTTTTGCTTAAATGAATCCCATTACAAATTTCACAAAGCATCCTAGTAAATTCTTTGCATTAATTGCAAAGAATTCTTCATTATGGCCTCTTCTAAGCCCAATAATGAAGTTGAGCTGTTTATATTATATGGCAGCGCTGTGACTGAATTCACTACCTCACCGAAAGAAAACAGCATTGACGAGGAAACTAAGAGGTCACTAGTGTGAAAGTATAACAAGGACTCACTACAAACCAGGGGCTTCCCCAGTCAGCAGACAAAGAACCCACCTGCCAATGCAGGAAATGTAAGAGACACGGGAAGAATTGTAAGAATCCCTGGATCGGGAAGATCCTCAGGAGGAGGGCATGGGAAGCCACTCCAGTATTCTTGCCCAGAGCATCCCAAGGACAGAGGATCCTGGTGGGCTCTGGTCCATCAGGTCGCAAAGAGTCTAACACGACTGAAGCAACTTAGTACGCACTATGAACCAGGCATTTTAATTCACTCATTAGTTCCTTAAACAATCACAGAATACATTAACATCATTCCAGTTTATATCCCCCTTCTCCAAATTAAAGCACAGAGAAGCTTGTAACCCTCAAGGTCACAGAGCTTATAACTAGTAACTGGAGCATTAAATAGACTCTAAAACCTGCTCTTTAAATCACTCAGACTCCAAATCTTCCTCTCTCTAACATTTCTCAATGTCTTCTTTTTGAAGAGACTGAAAAATTCAATTCCTTCTCCCATAAACATAAAATAAGGGCTAAAATATCAAATGGGCTTCCCTGGTGGCTCAGTGGTAAAACATCTGCCTGCCAATGCAGGAGATGTGGGTTCAATCCCTGCATCAGGAAGATCCCCTGGAGAAGGAAATGGCAACCCAATTCAGTATTCTTGCCTGGGGAATCCCATGGACAGAGGAGCCTGGTGGGCCACGGGATCGCAAAAGGCTCTGGCTTGACTTAGCAGCTAAACAACAACAAATTATTAAATGCTGACTTGATGCGTTACTAAGTAATGGACAACACTCAATTGCATCACCCCAAAACTTCACTGCAGTGACATTTTGCTGCTTCCTACTCAGCCAGTTCATCAGCTTCACTCTGACTTCTTTTTACAGCCCTTTTGGTTCTAAATTCAGGGGTTTGTCATTTCAACACTGCTCTCACTGGCACTGTAGAGTGGCACCCCTCAAACTTCCATTGAAATAATAAATCCAGAGTTCACAGGCCCTGTTACCTGCGAGAGAATCTCTCACAAGGCAACTTCATGAGTGGGTGACTTATACAGTTGCACCAGGCACTGTGCTTAGAAGGGCCTCCTGCTTGGTTTAATGTCACTATCTTGAAATTCTTAATAATTTTTGAAAAAGGTGCTTGCATTTTGCACTGAGCACCACAAATTATACTGACAGTGCTGAGCTCACATAAATCCATTCTAATTTCAAACCAGCCATCTCTTGATTTGTACAGTAATTTATTTAATCATATTCAGGGGGAAATATTATAAAGGAAGAGTATTATTGGAATGTGTAGTCTGAGGAATTAAAGAACCCTTCTTAAGAGTGTCAGATTTGTTCTGGGTTCTAAAAGATGAGTGGATATTAACAAGACCAAGAGCTAGGAGAAGTACCTCTCAGGCAGAGCCCTGAAGCATGAAGCACACGGTCAGTTAGTGGGACTAAACATAGGGCATTTAACACAGTGGAGTCAGGAACAAGGGAAAGCAGGCAAGATCATGGAGGGACTGTGCATCCTGTCAAGAATTTTGATCTTCATTCCAAGGAGCAATGGGAGCTCACTGCAGCATTTAAATCAAGAGAGTGACAGGATCTGCTTTTATTTAACAAGGTCACACTGAGCCCTCACATCTTTACACTTCAAGCTACTCCTCATCGTGCATTAACATTTACCAGATCTGCAGTTTCTTTTTTCACAATTCTCAATCTCCAAATGGCACCTTTTTAAACTTAGCAGATGAATTCATCTACTATTTCTAGGAAAGCTGAAGCTTCCCTGCTTCAATATATTCTCATCCCTTTGCCCTTATCAATTACACAATCCTCATGATTTTAAGGTGGCTTTGTGTTTACTCACACTTACCTCCTCCCATCTTGTCTCAGAAGAAGATATAAACTTCATCTCTTCCCAGGCTAACCTTTCCAATTATCTCTTTTTTTAATAGAAGTATTAGTTGATTTATAATATTATATTAGTTGCAGGTGTTAAGTTCAGTTCAGTCGCTCAGTCGTGTCCGGCTCTTTGCGACCCCATGAACCGCAGCACGCCAGGCCTCCCTGTCCATCACCAACTCCCAGAGTCCACCCAAACCCATGTCCATCGAGTTGGTGATGCCATCCAACCATCTCATCCTCTGCTCTCCCCCTCTCCTCCTGCCTTCAATCTTTCCCAGCATCAGGGTCTTTTCAAATGAGTCAGCTCTTCGCATCAGGTGGCCAAAGTTTTGGAGTTTCAGCTTCAGCATCAGTGCTTCCGATGAACACCCAGGACTGATCTCCTTTAGGATGGACTGGTTGGATCTCCTTGCAGTCCAAGGGACTCTCAAGAGTCTTCTCCAGCACCACAGTTCAAAAGCATCAATTCTTCAGCGCTCTACTTTTTTTATAGTCCAACTCTCACATTCATACATGACTACCAGAAAAACCATAGCCTTGACTAGATGGACGTTGCTGCTGCTGCTGCTGCTAAGTCACTTCAGTCGTGTCCGACTCTGTGTGACCCCATAGACGGAAGCCCACAGGCTCTCCTGTCCCTGGGATTCTCCAGGCAAGAACACTGGAGTGGGTTGCCATTTCCTTCTCCAATGTGTGAAAGTGAAAAGTGAAAGTGAAGTCATTCAGTCGTGTCCGACCCTTAGCGACCCCATGGACTGCAGCTTACCAGGCTCCTCCATCCACGGGATTTTCTAGGCAAGAGTACTGGAGTGGCTTGCCATTGCCTTCTCCGAGATGGATGTTACTTTGTCGGTAAAGTAACGTCTCTGCTTTTTACTATGCTGTCTAGGTTGGTCATAACTTTCCTTCCAAGGAGCAAGCGTCTTTTAATTTCTTGGCTGCAGTCACCATCTGCAGTGATTTTGGAGCCCAGAAAAATAAAGTCAGCCACTGTTTCCACTGTTTCCCCATCTATTTGCCATGAAGTGATGGGACCAGATGCCATGATCTTAGTTTTCTGAATGTTGAACTTTAAGCCAACTTTTTCACTCTCCTCTTTCACTTTCATCAAGAGGCTCTTTAGTTCTTCTTCACTTTCTGCCATAAGGGTGAAAGTTGCAGGTGCACAGCATAGTAATTCAGTATTTTTACAGACTATACTCCATTAAAAGTTATTAAAAGATAATGCCTATAATTCCCCATGCTCTATCCTTTTTGCTTATCTATTTGATACATAATAGTCAATACCATACGCCTAACTTGCTCCTCCCCACTTCCCTCTTCCAATTGGTAACCACAGGTTTGTTTCCAGTAACCGTAAATCTCTTTTGTTTTGCTATACAGTTTCATTTATTTTTCAAATTCCACAGATAAGTGATATCATATAGTATTTGTCTTTCTCTTACTTATTTCACTAAGTATGATATTCTCTAGGTCCATACATGTTTCAAATGGCAGAACTTAATTTCTTATGACTGAGTAATATCCCATTGTGTATATATACTACATCTTCTTTATCCATACATCTGCTCATGGACACTTAGACTGGCTATGGTAAATGGCGTTGCTATGAATATTGGGGTGCATGTATCTTTTCAAATGAGTTTTTTTTCCCAGATATATTATCAGTCGTAGAATTACTGGGTCTTATAGCAGTTCTATTTTTAGTTTTTGAGGAACTTCCATATTTTCCACAGTAGTTGCACCAACGTACCTTCCCATCAACAATGTACAGAGGTCCAATTTTCTCCATATTCTTATCCATATTTTTTGTTTGTAGACATTTTGATTACAGCCATTCTGACAAACGTTTGGTGATATCTCATTTCTTTAATTTGCATTTCTCTAATAATGAGCAATTTGGAACATATTTTCATGTCCCTGTTGGCCATTTGTATGTCTTCCTTGTAAAAATGTCTATTCAAGTCTTGTGCATGTTTTTTGACTGGGCTTTGTGTTTCAGATATTGAGCTATATAAGCTATTTATATTTTTATATTAACCTACTGTTGGTCATATCATTTGAAAGATGATCTCCCATTTCATATGTTGTCTTTTCATTTTGTCAGTGGTTTTATTTGTGGTGCAAAGGCTATTAAGCTTAATTAAGTTCAATTTAGCCTTTTATTTCTTTATATTTATAACTGTTATGACCAACCTAGACAGCATATTAAAAAGCAGAGACATTACTTTGTCAACAAAGGTCCATCTAGTTAAGGCTATGGTTTTTCCAGGAGTCATGTATGGATGTGAGAGTTGGGCTATAAAGAAAGCTGAGCTTTTGAACTGTGGTGTTGGAGAAGACTCTTGAGAGTCCCTTGGACTGCAAGGAGATTCAACCAGTCCATCCTAATGATGATCAGTCCTGGGTGTTCATTGGAAGGACTGATGTTGAAGCTGAAACTTCAATACTTTGGCCACCTGATGCGAAGAGCTGACTCATTTGAAAAGACCCTGATGCTGGGAAAGATTGAGAGCAGGAGGAGAGGGGGACAACAGAAGATGAGATGGTTGGATGGCATCACCAACTCAATGGACATGAGTTTGGGTGAACTCTGGGAGTTGGTGATGGACAGGGTTCGTGGGGTCGCAAAGAGTCGGACACAACTGAGCCACTGAACTGAACTGATTTCTTTATTTCGTTTAGCCTTTTATTTCTTTATTTCATTTAGGCTTTTATTTCTTTTGTTTTAGAAGACAAGTCCAAAAAATATTACTTTGACTTATTTCAAAGAATGTTCTGCTTATGTTTTCCTCTAGGAGTTTTCTGATTTCAGGACTTACATTAGGCTTTTACTCCATTTGGAGTTTAATTTTTTATGTTGTGTTAGAGACTGTTCTAATTTCACTCTTTCACATGTAGCTGTCCAGTTTTCCCAGCCCCAGTTACTGAAGAGGTAAGGACCCTTATTTTCTCTCCACTGTATATTCTTGTTCCTTTATCAAACATTAATTGACCATAAGTGTGTGTGTTCATTTCTGGGTCTCTATTCTGTTCCATTGATCTATATGTCTCTTTCCATGCCAGCACCATGCTGTTTTGGTTACTATAGCTTTGTGTTATGGTCTGAAGACTGGGAGGATGACACCTCCAGCCTTGTTCTTTTTTCTCAAGATGCTTTGGTAATTCATGGGTTTTTGTGGGTCCAAATGAATTTTATGATTATTTGTTCCAGTTATCTAAAGGAAATCATGAACATTTTGATAGTTCAGTTCAGTTCAGTTCAATCGCTCAGTCGTGTCCGACTCTCCGCAACCCCATGAATCACAGCACGCCAGGCCTCCCTGTCCATCACCAACTCCCGCAGTACACTCAAACTCATGTCCACAGAGTCGGTGATGCCATCCAGCCATCTCATTCTCTGTCATCCCCTTCTCTTCCCGCCCCCAACCTTTCCCAGCATCAGAGTCTTTTCCAGTGAGTCAACTCGCCGCATGAGGTGGCCAAAGTATTGCAGTTTCAGCTTCAGCATCAGTCCCTCCAATGAACATCCAGGATTGATCTCCTTTAGAATGGACTGGTTGGATCTCCTTGCAGTCCAAGGGACTCTCAAGAGTCTTCTCCAACACCACAGTTCAAAAGCATTGATTCTTCGGCGATCAGCTTTCTTCACAGTCCAACTCTCACATCCATACATGACCACGGGAAAAACCATAGCCTTGACTAGACGGACCTTGGTTGGCAAAGTAATGTCTCTGCTTTTTAATATATTATCAAGGTTGGTCATAACTTTCCTTCCAAGGAGCAAGCGTCTTTTAATTTCATGGCTGCAATCAGCATCTGCAGTGATTTTGGAGCCCAAAAAAATAAAGTCTGACACTGTTTCCACTGTTTCCCCATCTATTTCCCATGAAGTGATGGGACCAGATGCCATGATCTTTGTTTTCTGAATGTTGAGCTTCAAGCCAACATTTTCACTCTCCTCTTTCACTTTCATCAAGAGGCTTTTGAGTTCCTCTTCACTTTCTGCCATAAGGGTAGTGTCATCTGCATATCTGAGGTTATTGATATTTCTCCCAGCAATCTTGATTCCAGCTTGTGCTTCTTCCAGCCCAGCGTTCCTCATGATGTACTCTGCATATAAGTTAAATAAGCAAGGTGACAATATACAACCTTGACGTACTCCTTTTCCTATTTGGAACCAGTCTGTTGTTCCATGTCCAGTTCTAACTGTTGCTTCCTGACCTGCATACAGGTTTCTCAAGAGGCAGGTCAGGTGGTCTGGGATTCCCATCTCTTTCAGAATGTTCCACAGTTTACTGTGATCCACACAGTCAAAGGCTTTGGCATAGTCAATGAAGCAGAAATAGATGTTTTTCTGGAACTCTCTTGCTTTCTCCATGATCCAGTGGATGTTGGCAATTTGATCTCTGGTGCCTCTGCCTTTTCTAAAACCTGCTTGAACATCTGGGAGTTTACGGTTTACATACTGCTGAAGTCTGGCTTGGAGAATTTTGAGCATGACTTTACTAGCGTGTGAGATGAGTGCAATTGTGCGGTAGTTTGAGCATTCTTTGGCATTGCCTTTCTTTGGGATTGGAATGAAGACTGACCTTTTCCAGTCCTGTGGCCACTGCTGAGTTTTCCAAATCTGCTGGCATAGTGAGTGCAGCACTTTCACAGCATCATCTTTCAAGACTTGGAATAGCTCAACTGGAATTCCATCACCACCACTAGCTTTGTTAGTAGTGATGCTTGATAGGGATCACATTAAATCTGTGGACTGCTTTGGGTAGTATTGTAATTTTAACAATATTAATTTTTCCAATCTAAAAGCATGGTAAACCTTTCCAGTTCTTTGTATCACCTTCAGTTTCCTTCACCAATGTTTTATAGTTTTCAGAGGATATGACTTTTATCTCCTTGTTAAGTTTATTCTTGGGTGTTTTATTCTTCTCAATGTGATTTTAAAGGGGATTTTTTTAACTTCCTCTTTCTGATAGTTCACTATTAGGATATTAAAAAATAGATCTCTATATATTAATTTTGTAACTGTAAGCTTTGCTGAATTCATTTATTAGTTCTAATAGTTTTGAGTGGAGTCTTTATGGCTTTTTATATAAAATATCACATCATTTACAAGTAGTGACAGTTTTATTTCTTCACTTTCAATTTGGATACATTTTATTTCTTTTTCTTGTTGTGGTTAGAACTTCCAATACTATGTTAAATAGAGGTGGATAGAGTGGACATCCTTATCTTTTTTCCTAAGTCTAAAGAAAATGCTTTCAGATTTTCACTGTTGAGGTTACTGTGGGGTTCATAGTTGTCACTATAGCTCTTTGCTTTAAACTGGTAGTCATTTAAATTCAAGCATATTCTAAAAGATGTACATTTTTATCCCCTATCCCACATTTTGGGGTTTTGATGCCATACTTCACATCCTCATGTTTATCTCTTAATAGTTCATTGAAGTTGGTATTGTTTTTTACAACATTTTTCATTTTTTAATCCTTAAATTGGCTTATTTAAATGATTGACCCTTGTTCGTTACTATATATTTGCCTTTCTTAGTGATTTCTCCCTTTCCTATAGATTCTTTTTTTTTTTAACTTAAAGAAGAGTCTTTCACATTTCTTTTAAGATAGATTTAATATTAATGACCTCTTTTAGTACTTGCTTATTACCCAAGAAATTTTTACATCTCCTTCAATTCTAAATGATAATCTTGCTGGGTAGCATATCAGATTGCAGGGTTTTCCCCTCAGCTCTTTGAATATATCATGCCACTTTCTTCTGACCTGCAAAGTTTTTGCAGAAAACTCAGCTAATAGCCTTATGGAATTCCCTTGTATATGACTGTTTTTCTATTACAGCCTTTAGAATTTTCTCTTTAATTTTGCCATTTTAATTATTATATATCTTGGTGTGGGTTTGTTTGGGTTCATCTTTGGGACCCTCTGGGCTTCCTATATCTGGTGTCTGTTTCCTTCTTCAGTTTGGGAATTTCTCAGCCATAAATTCCTCAAGTACATTTTTAATCCCCTTTGCTCTCTCTCCTCCTTCTTGAATGCCTGTAATATGAATGTCAGTACATTTAATGTTATTCTAAGGATCTCTTAAACTGTTATCATTTTTAAAATTAGTTTTCCTTTTTGCTGTTCTAACTGAGTAATTTCCATTATTCTGTCTTCCAGATCACTCATGTGATCTGTATCACTTAGTCTGCTATTCATTCTTTCCAGTCTGTTATTATTTCAGTTATTGAATTCTTCGCTTATGATTAGGTCTTTTTTATATTTTCTAGTTCCTTGTTAAAAATTCCATGGTGTCCATCTATTCTTTACCCTAATTCAGTTAACACATTTGTTACCAATGCTTTTAATTTTTTACCTTTATAGATTGTTTATTTCTGTTTTATTATTTATATCTTCAGGGCGTTTCTCTTGCTCTTTAAATTGAGAGCAGTCATTCTGCCTTTTCACTTTGCTAACTTTCTCTAACTCTAAATTTAGGTGAAAAAGTTACCTATTTTGGTATTGAAAGGGTGTTTTTATGTGAGTTTCTCTATACAGATTGTATGTCCCAAAGTGTTGGAAGAACTGGGTTTGACAGGGACAAAAGTCCTATCTTTCTTCAGAGTGTACTGGAAGCTATTATCTTGGCATGAAGTGGGCTGGAGATGAAGGGGCTAGAGCTGGCATCGGGGATGAGGCAGGGCTTACCCTCTGCTCAGTGGCCTGCTGCGCCCTAGCAGAGGTGGAGTCTGATACCAAGTTGCTGGAGCAAAAGCCATGAGGATAAGGCCTCAGCTGGCTTTGTTCCTTTTAAATATGTGTTTTCCACATTCCCAGCACCAGGCGTTTTGCCCCAGAGGTGGAGAATGCTGATGAAAGGGTGTTGGGGGTGGGGGGAGGTGCTCAGGTGGGCTCTTGGCTTCTGTCAACCACAGACAGAGGTCTGAGCTGTCTTTGATGAAGTTCCCGTGAAGAAACCCACAACTGTTTTTCTTGTTCTGCTCAGACATAAGCTCAGGTACTCGTCCCCTTTGTCCTTAAAGCCTATCACTGACCCCAAGGCTCCTCTCCCCCTCCCCTGTTATGACTTATACTGCAGAGCAGTACAGGCCAGTGTGGATTCTCAGCACATTATCAGTGTGTGAATTGTGTGGAACAGCCACTATCAGAGATCTGATTCACTGCTTAAGTGCCAGCAATGACTGCCATATGCCCACCTAGGCTCCAGGATTTGGTCATCTCTGCACCCCAAGGCCAAGTCTCCTCCCTTGTGAAGGCCACCCCAGATCCAGCATTGAGCTGTGACACAGAGTTAACAGAGCTGGAGCATTTGCTTGGCTCAGATTGGGGTGCATTTCCTTCTTACAAACCTTTTCCACTGCTGAAGTTACATTCAAATTTTAATAACTGGAAAGTTAAACTGCTGTTATCATTTCAGAGACATTAGTGAAAACCTAATTAAGTAGAATCATTAAAAAAAAATGTTCTGTACAAGAACATACAAATAGTGAATGGAGAAAATATTTTAATCGTTGAAAATCTAGCTAGAAATAAAAGTACAAGGGTTTTATGTCCTATGAGTCCTCATTTTAGGGAACAATGATTTTCCCAGAATGCTTCAGGGCATTATTACAGGTTCTCATGCTGCCAGGTCTCATCAAAGTCATGAGTGTGACCAGAATCAGTCCATTTGTGTACAAAGGTTGCCCTAACAGCCAAATGAGACAGGCACTGAATGGGAGAGCATTGAGATTACAGTACCCTATTCAACCTTTTGCCTCTTAAAAATTTTGCAGGCCTAAAACTAGACAATGAAAGAATCTATCTTATAAATTTACCTCATAATCAGTGTAATCTTTAATATAGCATCGTATCTAATTTCAATAACTACATAGCAATTAGATGATTATTGGTGCCCTGTATACCATTAAACATTAAGAAAAAAATATTCAGAGGAACAATAATCACACTGTGTTTACACAGAGCTATAACCTGAACCATTGTAATTATCATGTGTCATAATCTCCACAATATAAATAACAGTGTAAAGGCCATTTGAGAGGAAAAAAAACAGAAAAATCTGGACCAACTCAGAAGCATATGTCAGAGAAAAATAAGCAGGGACAATTGTGGAGAAACAGAATACTAAAATGACATAATGAGCTACACCATGTGATTCCTACCACCAAGTCCAGGAACTCTGTCTCTTGGGTGTACCCCTGATGCTACCTCCCTGCTGCTCATGCCATCAACATCCCTTTCTTGGAGCGGTGCAGTCCTTTTGTACCCTCATAACTAGTCTCCTTGCTTCTGACCTCTATCTGCTCCTGTGCACTCTCTACCAAGCTGCTAGAATTCACTTTCTGAAATAAAACCCTGATCATATTACTTCCAACTTAGAAATCGTCCATGGCTTCTCACTGTTCATAGAATAAAATCTAGATTCTTTAGCAAGACAATCAAAGTACTTCCCTAGTAAACCCTCACCAACTTCTTCAGTCTCACCACTAGGCAATTGCAGCCCTCATGCTTCCAGCCCCCACCCTCCCATATGTTTCATTCTAGCCATGGTAGAAGGTCCACTAGGTTCTCCCACGGCCCTGCTCTTGACAGTGTTTCTTTGGGCAGTAGAATGTTTAGAAGCATGATCCTGGAACCTAAGGACCTAGGTCCATTCTTATCTGTATTTCCACTTAGGAGTGTGACCTTGGAGAAGTCACTTAACTTCTTTGTGCCTATTCTTCAGTTCAGTTCAGTCGCTCAGTCGTGTCCGACTCTCCGCGACCCCATGAATCACAGCACGCCAGGCCTCCCTGTCCATCACCAACTCCCGGAGTACACTCAAACTCATGTCCACAGAGTCGGTGATGCCATCCAGCCATCTCATTCTCTGTCGTCCCCTTCTCCTCCCGCCCCCAACCTTTCCCAGCATCAGAGTCTTTTCCAGTGAGTCAACTCGTCGCATGAGGTGGCCAAAGTATTGCAGTTTCAGCTTTAGCATCAGTCCCTCCAATGAACATCCAGGATTGATCTCCTTTAGAATGGACTGGTTGGATCTCCTTGCAGTATAAGGGACTCTCAAGAGTCTTCTCCAACACCACAGTTCAAAAGCACCGATTCTTCGGCGATCAGCTTTCTTCACAGTCCAACTCTCACATCCATACATGACCACGGGAAAAACCATTGCCTTGACTAGACGGACCTTGGTTGGCAAAGTAATGTCTCTGCTTTTTAATATACTATCAAGGTTGGTCATAACTTTCCTTCCAAGGAGCAAGCGTCTTTTAATTTCATGGCTGCAATCAGCATCTGCAGTGATTTTGGAGCCCAAAAAAACAAAGTCTGACACTGTTTCCACTGTTTCCCCATCTATTTCCCATGAAGTGATGGGACCAGATGCCATGATCTTTGTTTTCTGAATGTTGAGCTTCAAGCCAACCTTTTCACTCTCCTCTTTCACTTTCATCAAGAGGCTTTTGAGTTCCTCTTCACTTTCTGCCATAAGGGTGGTGTCATCTGCATATCTGAGGTTATTGATATTTCTCCCAGCAATCTTGATTCCAAGCATCTGTAAAATGGGAATATAATTAAAGTGCCTATGCATAGCATTTCTTAATGAACTATCCCAGGTGCATGCTTAGATCACTGCCCAGTACACAGTGAGCAGTATGTATTAGTTATTATTATTATCACTGATTCTTGCCAGCTCTCTTGGCATACTCTTAGTGATCTCAGTCAGTGACTCTAGTCAAATGACAGTTTTATACAAACCTTACCTCCCGCACTTTATCACCATGAGGCACAAAAGGCACTTCATTTTCTACCATAGTATCATAGAACTTTGACCATAAAATTAAATGGCATTAACTCTGATTTATTAAACACATACATACAAGCTATACAAATACCACACAGATAAATAAGATAAATGTAAGGATTACCATTATGCAGATAAGGGAACTGAGAATCAAGAATTTGTTCCTTGGAAGCAAAGCTATGACCAACCTAGACAGCACATTAAAAAGAAGAGACATTACTTTACCAACAAAGGTCCATCTAGTCAAAGCTATGGTTTTTGCAGTAGTCATGTATGGATGTGAGAGTTGGACTATAAAGAAAACAGCATCAAATAATTGATGCTCTTGAACTGTGGTGCTGGAGAAGACTCTTGAGAGTCCTTTCGACAGCAAGGAGATCCATCCAGTCCATCCTAAAGGAAATCAGTCCTGAATATTCACTGGAAGGACTTATGACTCATTGGAATAGACCCTGATGCTGGGAAAGATTGAAGGCGGGAGGAGAAGGGGACGACAGAGAATGAGATGGTTGGATGGCATCACTGACTCAATGGGCATGAGTTTGAGTAAGCTCAGCGTGTTGGTGATGGACAGGGAGGCCTGGCTTGCTGCAGTCCATGGAGTCGCAAAGAGTTGGACACGACTGAGTGACTGGACTGAACTGAAGAAACTTGATAAGGATGATTACTGGTTTCTAGACTGAGCCATTAACTGAACAGTGAAGACAGCACCCAAGATAGAGCAGGTGCTGTTATAGAGAAAGATGATGACATGGAGCAGTGGCGGTTGATGCTGTAAAGCAGGAATACTATAAAAAGGAAGCAATTCATTCAAGCTTTTGATGACACCAATCTATCAGACAAATCTACCATCAGCCTCCATCTACTATTTACTTTGTATTTCTTTTAAAATAAAAGAGCAATCAATCTTGATATTCACCCTGGTTCTCAGGCTTGGCTATCCCTCCTACCTGAGATTCTCATTGCAAAAATGAGTCAGATTAAAACAAATCAATCAAGTTGTGTCTGCCAAGTTAACATCTCTGTAGGAAGTTAATTGACCCTGCTTCTGACAGGAGCCCGCATGACAGATGAGGAGGGAGGAAGGATGGGACATAGGCAGCAGTTTATGACACAGACAATAAGAAGATGTCTTCCTTCTATAAACAAATTGTCTAGACAGAAGGTGATCCACAGAGCAAATCTGTGGGGAAGGTCAGAGTGTTAACAGGTATGTATCTGAGGGTGAGGAGAATAGACTTGCAGCCATAGATGCCATGGCATGTCCAGAAAGCAATCATACTGAGATAAGGAAAGGCAAAAACTAGAATGGACACCCTTTGTCTGCCTTAGAGAAAAAGAAGGGCACAGAGCAAAAGAGGCACAATTGCACTTAATGTGCACTTAATGTGCAATCATAAGGTCTGGCTTCATGCCTAAGTTCATAGACACATGGCTTAACTTATCAGAAATTAGGAAATCCATTCTCAAAAGAGGTTCATAGTACCTAGCTCACCACTTACCACATACACAATATGAGTCATGTTTCCTAATCTTTCAAAACCTCTGCTTTCTCATCAATAAAATGGGCTGATGCCTGCTTTATTTTACAAGACTGCTCTTATAAGTAAAGGCCGTAATTTAAGAGAGGGTGCTTGGTGGTAGTGGTGTATGTTTGCTAGGATGTATCCAACTCTTGCAACCTCATGGACTGTAGCCCGCCAGGCTCCTCTGTCCCCAGGCAAGATTTCTGGAGTGGATAGCCATTTCCTTCTCCAGGGGATCTTCCTGACCCAGGGATTGAACTCACGTCTCCTGCATTTCAGGTGGTGTCTTTACCTGCTGAGCCACTAAGGCTTCCCAAGGGAAGGTGCTAGGTAGATTGAAAATTGGTAAACATGTTTTAGGGTCAACAAGATCTTGGATCAGCAATCGAAAGACAAAAGTTCTCAACTCAACTCTTATTATATCCTAAATTTGGGATCTATCAAATCATGTAATTTCTCTGGGCCTCAAAACAAAGAGTTGGGACTAGATGGTCTCTACATTCCCTGGTAGCTCAAATATTTTATGCTTTAGGCATACTGGTTAAGCCCCTTATAGCCTGAGGTCAGTAAAGAAGTCTTCGGTAGCCTGGAAAGAATGCAGGACTCAGTTGTAAGTTCTGAATTCTGTTTTTCTTCCAGCTTCTTAGCAAATATGCGAACTTTGGAAATTTATATAACCTCTCAGAACCTCATCTTTCTCTTCTGTAAGACAGTTTTTAAATATCACACATAAATGTGCTTTACTAGGCATAAAGAATCAAGTAAATATAAAGCACTTATTACCTAGGCTGAATTGCAATCCAAATCAGTCATCACAACCTAACAACCTTTCTGATACTCTTCAAATCCAAATCAACAACAAATTAAGTAATGACAAAGTGAAAGCTGGACACACCTACCTGGTGTTGTAAGAAATCTAGAACACTGAATAAGTCACCATTATGGACTGAATGTTTATGCCTCCCCTAATTCCTATATTAAAGTCCTAATGCCTTTGGTAATAGTATTCAGAGGTGAGGACATTGGGAGGTATTAAAGGGTAGCTGAAGTCATAAGGATAGGTCCTCATGATGAGATCAGTGCCCCAAAAAAAGCAACAGAAAAGACCAGAGTTTCCAGTCTCTTCCATGTGAAGACAGAGAGAAGGTGGCTATCTGCAATCTAGGAAGAGGACCAGCGCCAAGAACCAAATCACCAGCCCTGTAACCCTGGAATTCCCTGTCTCCAGAACTGTGAGAAACAGTGTGTTATTTGAGCCACCTAATCCATGTTACTTTGCTTAGCAGTCTGGGCAGAAGAAAGCCACTGTGGCCAGAGCAGACATCCCTTCCCAACCATAGCCCATCAGCTATAGAAATTCATGGTTTATACTGTGTTTCAACTAATCTTTTTTTAATTAATTGATTTTGTAATTGAAGGATAATAGCTTTCCAGAATTTTGTTGGTTTCTGCCAAACATCAGTATGAATCTCAACTGATCTCTTTAAGTATCTAGCCTTCTCTTTACTCACTTTGTATTTGATAAGATACAAGCCTCCTTCTTATCTTTCTGTCCTCTTCAAATGCCTCATAAATTCATCCTTTCCCAAAGCTTAATACTGACCAGAAGGGCTACACTCCCTCTCCATCTTTAGTGGCTTCCTACTGACTAATGGATGGAACTAAGAGATCATTCATAACTTCCAACATGAAGGAGCAGTGGACAACACCGGCTCCTGGACCAGAAGCCAGGTCTTCTCAGAACCTAGCAGAAAGCCTGGCACCCAGCCAGTTGGCCATCAGTACTACTCACTGAATTAATGAATTAAAGAATCCTTATTCTATCACTCACTTCCTGATTGACCCTGAATATTAATTGGCCTCTCTTCATTAGAGGGCTTCCCTGGTGGCTCAAACAGTAAATAATCCGCCTGTGATGCAGGAGACCAAGGTTCAATCCTTCAGTCAGGAAGATCCCTGGAAAAGGGAATGGCTACCCACTCTAGTATTCTTGCCTGGAGTATTCCATGGACAGAGGAACCTGGCAGGCTACGGTTCATGGGATCACAAAGAGTTGAACATCACTGAAGGAACTTAGACTTTCACTTTCAACATTAGAATTTGCTTATTTGCAAACAACGTTGTTCACTACTACACAGTTGTTCTTATTGAATAGAACAGAGTATATAAAGTATAACCTGTTGTCTGAGACATATTAAATGCCCAATAATTGATAGTAATATCATTAAAACATCTTAAATCCCAGCCAAGTTGAGAAGTTTGACATTTCTCAAGCCTGCCTCAGCCTTTTAGTCCACAATTCTCACAGATCTTGAGGACTCTCTTCCCTTGGTAAGGCTAGGAAAGTGTGTTTATGCTTCTCCACTTGTCACATCATACTATATCTAAGAGCAATGTAAGCAAATGGCTACATTTCTCTGCTTGCCTCTCAGCTCCATGACAAAGAGGCATGTCTATTTCATCTAGGGAGCCCACTAGTGTCTAGCATGTGTGTTAAATTGCTTCAGTTGTGTCCAACTCTTTGTGACCATATGGACTGTAGCCTGCCAGGCTCCTCTGTCCATGGGATTCTCCAGGCAAGAATACTGGAGTGTGTTTCCATGCCCTCCTCCAGGGGATCCTCCAGATTCAGGGATAGAACACACATCTTTTACATCTCCTGTGTTGGAAGGTAGGTTCTTGATCACAAACACCACCCGGGAAGCCGTGTCTAGCATAGCACTGAATAAAAGCTAGTGATTGAAATACCCAAAGGGCTGTTTGAGTTCCATTCAAACCCTACTGAGTAACAATGAAGAGTAGACAGCCCTTGGGAAATTTCTTAGTGAACTACTTAGAAATTGTTCCTGCTTTAATGAGGGGCTCACTTGTATGGTTCTCAGTATCTGATTTGTAAAGAGATTATAAATTCTTGGGCCCCAAACACGATACATATATAAGGGACCTGTGGTGGATGTGAATCACAAAGAAAAAGAAATATCATGAAAGAACTCAAAGTATCCTTTGTACAAAGGGAAAAAGAAAACAAAAGAAAACCCTGGGAAGCTGAAATTTCAAATTTGGTTTAAATTTCATTTCATTAATATTTTTTTGGTTGCTATATTCTTGTTAAGGTGTAAGCTGTGGTCTAGTTAATGCAAACTGTGTCCTTGGTTGCAAACATTTTGAGAGTGCTCAGAAGGCTGATTTGCATTCCTTCCCCACAACAGAAACCCCAACCAGCTCATCACATGTAGCAGATTTCCCTAGATAAATGTGTCCCTGTTCTTTTTCATAGTACTTGTTTAGGATTAATAAACACAAAGTCTTCCCTCACAACTCTATAAAAGAAAATATTTCTTACATAAGCTATGTTTTAAAATGCATCAGGAAATATTGTTGCTTTGTCTATGCTACTTTCTGAGAGGTTTCCACCCTCAAGAGGTCAGAGTGGAGCAAAAGCTGGTTGGCTCAGTGGTTCCTGGGAGCAGCATCATTGCTCTGCCTCCAAATGAGCCTGCTTCCTCTTTTACTTCCTGTACGAATCAAAGAGTAATCCAAAAGAGCACTATTCCCAGCCAGTTTGCGTATTACTTGACTGAAAAGTTAAATCCTCCAACTCCCCTCATGTTGTCCAAATAACTAAGTTTCTCTGCTTCCTTATTTTGGCTTCTTATTTTCAGGCAGCCCCATTGCCAAGCATATTCGATTTCAAAACAACACCTGAGCTGTAAGAGGCCCTTGAACTCCAAGGAGGCCAGCCCAGGCTTGTTCTCATGGCGACAGAAGAAAATCAAGAGAAAGATCTCTTGAGACATGGATGTAGAATAGCCACATTGTTACCTCTACCATATTCTTGCAGAAATAAATGAAGACCGCCCAAATGAGACCAAGCAAAGTCTATTTACTCAGAGATTAGTACAGTAATGGAGTCAGCCACCATCATTTGCATTTGGCAGAGACTCAAAGGCAGGCAGAGAAATAAGAAAACATTATAGAGGAAAAGCCGGGGAGGCTTCAGATATGTTCTGATTGGAGGAAATTGGCTTGAGGATGCTGTCGATGGGCTAACCAGAAGGGTACACCCATGTGATTGGTTAGGATGCCTATGTAGCTTTCTTTGGTTGGTTCTCATGTAGAAGTGAGGTCAAAAATTAGAAAAGTTGTTAGTTATTACTCATGTCCTGGCCATTTGGGGCCAACCATTACAGAGACTATTGTTTGACTTCCTAGTCTGGTTGCTCCAGATAATAGCTTGACTTCTTGCTTACTATAAGTACGATGTTGGTTCCCTGGGCTCTTTGCTGCAGGCTGTGGGTCAGGGTTCTGCTTTTAAACATAGTCTGGCTTCTGTCCACCTCTGTTGTACAGTTGCTCATCTTATTGACAAAACTAGGTTATACTCAAGGGTTAGGAAACAGACTCTATATTTTCATGGAAGAAGTTGCAAAGCTGCATTGCAACAGATATGGTTACAAGGATGTCATTAAACTGAGTTCATTAAGGCAGTTAACCTGCAGCAAGTATCCAGGATGTGCTTCAGTTCAGTTCAGTTCAGTCGCTCAGCCGTGTCCAACTCTCCGCGACCCCATGAATCACAGCACGCCAGGCCTCCCTGTCCATCACCAACTCCCGGAGTTCACTCAAACTCATGTCCACAGAGTTGGTGATGCCATCCAGCCATCTCATTCTCTGTTGTCCCCTTCTCCTCCCGCCCCCAACCTTTCCCAGCATCAGAGTCTTTTCCAGTGAGTCAACTTGTCGCATGAGGTGGCCAAAGTATTGCAGTTTCAGCTTTAGCATCAGTCCTTCCAGTAAACACCCAGGATTGATCTCCTTTAGAATCGACTGGTTGGATCTCCTTGCAGTCCAAGGGACTCTCAAGAGTCTTCTTCAGAACCACAGTTCAAAAGCATCAATTCTTCGGCGATCAGCTTTCTTCACAGTCCAACTCTCACATCCATACATGACCACTGGAAAAACCATAGCCTTGACTAGACGGACCTTTGTTGGCAAAGTAATGTCTCTGCTTTTTAATATACTATCAAGGTTGGTCATAACTTTCCTTCCAAGGAGTAAGCGTCTTTTAATTTCATGGCTGCTATCAGCATCTGCAGTGATTTTGGAGCCCCAAAAAATAAACTCTGACACTGTTTAGGGACTGGATATGAATTAGAGAAAAGCACTGATGACTCTGGAGAAGGAAATGGCAACCCACTCCAGTGTTCTTGCCTGGAGAATCCCAGGGACTGGGGACCCTGGGGGGCTTCTGTCTATGGGGTCACACAGAGTCGGACACAACTGAAGTGATGCAGCAGCACTGATGACTCTAAATTCTTTTGCTTTGAGTAACTAGAAAAATAGATTCATAAAATCCAGAAGACAAGGGGTAAAATTAACAGCTCCACTTTGGATTTGATACTTTTCAAGACTGTTACATATCTAAGTGGAGATATTACCTGGATACAGAAGTCCTAGAGGAGTTCAGCTGGAAATAATAATTTGTAAGGGATTGACTAAAAGGAGTAATCTTCAAGCTGCTATACCAAAGTACCATAGGGCATGGTGGTTTATAAAAAACAGAAATTTATTTTTCACAGTCTTGGAGACTGGAAGTCTGAGATCAAGGTACCAGCTTGGTTGGGTTATATTGAGAGCCCTCTCTCTAGTTCACAGACCTCTTGTCATAGTCTCATAAAGAAGAAAGAGAGCTAAAAAGCTCTCTGGGGTCCCCATTATAAGGTCATGAATCCCAGTCATGAACGGTGGCACTACCCTCATGATCTAATCATCTCCCAAAGGCCCCATATCCAAATACCATCACATTAGGGGTTAGGATTTCAGTGTATGAATTTGGGGGCTTGGAGGAAAAAACCTTCAGTCAGTTGCAGAAGGAAACTAATTTGTAAGCCTCAAAGATGAGAGCAATACAGCAAAGCACAATAAAAAGTGATCAGTGGCATCAGGGGAGATTGAAGGGAGGATGGCAGTCCAGAACAAAGGGAAGAAGAAGATTCAATAAGGGCATGATCAATTAGTGTCAAATATATGCCAAGATTAGGACAGAGCATTGACTATTGAATTTGGTAACATGGAGATCAACCGTGATCCTGACACCAGGGACCTCCTAAGATTGTTTCTAAATTGTCTTTTTCTTCATCTCTACTCCCACCAAGAAGGATAATATCACCTCTCTCCTAAAGATGGCAGTAGACTAACAACTGGCCACCCCACATCTACTTTTGCCTTCTTTCCAACCACAACTCACATTGAAACACAGCTAATCCTATCCTAGCCTTCACGACCATTTAAATCCCCATAATAGCTTTGTATCGCTCTCTGAACAAAGTCCAAACCTTGATACGATTTCTGCACACATAGCCTTGGTCTGTCCCTTCAACCCTTCAAGCTCCATATCCACTACTTTTAATGCTTGGGGTGCTATTCTCCATTTCACCAAAAAGTCTTTCCATATGTCATTCCTTCTCTCTGAAACATTCTACTCCCTCACCCCCAATATATGAGATGTGTGTGCATGAATGCTAAATCACATGCATACTTTCCCTTTCTGTTTAAAAGGAAAGCAGTCCGTGATTGCCTAGCTTAAGTCCCCTGAATACCCCATACCCTGTAACCTACTCTTTCATTACCCCAGATCCTACATATCTTAAATTTGATTTTGTCAGGACTTCTCAAAATTATTATTAATTCTCTGCCTCCCATATAAGCCCGTTGGCTTCTCAGAGGTTGGTATATCTCCTGACTCAAAACAGAGGCTTAATATTTTTAGATAAATGAATGCATATTAATGAAATCTATGAAATATTCATTGTTGCCCTCTTTTAGGTGCTGGTGGTTTAATCACTAAGTCGTTTCCAACTTTTTGGCCCCCATCGGCTGTAGCCCACCAGGCTCCCCTGTCTATGGGATTTTCCAGGCAAGAATACTGGAGTGGGTTGCCATTTCCTTCTCCAGGGGATATTCTCAATCCAGGGATCAAGCCCACATCTACTCTCCTGCATGCACCAGAGAAGCATGTCCCCTTTTTACAGATGAGGAAACTGAGACTTTGGCAAGGTCAAGACCTTGCTTCAGGATTCTAACTCAGCCTTGCCTGACTCCAAAACTCTAGCTCATATCCCCTAACTTTTCTTCTATGGGTATATGTGTTCACCACTAGCTGGAGTGTTTTAGTGCATCATTTATATTTTATTCATCTCTTAGTTAGAGCCTGTCCCTGAATTGTTGATCCTAGTCTCTAGAAATATTGATTGAATTGAATTGTAGAGAACTGAATTTCATAGAGGCTTACCCTAGTGGCTCATAGATTTAAGTTGAACAGAACAAACATACGAGCCTTGTAAAAATATGTATAGATTTATCTCTGGAATGTTCTGTTTGGTTTATAACAGCAACTTCTGCCTCTCCCTCCTCCCCTCACTACTAATGCTTATTATTTTGCATCTATACTTGCAACTAGTTAGTTCCAGCAGATGCTGCCACCTGCTCTTTCTCACTCACCTCAAGCACTATTTGTGTTTGTCTGATGAATAGAGAATTCAGCCTATTATGAAGCAACAGAAATTGTGTGAATGCTTTCAGCTCAAGAGTCAGTGCACTTATGGGAAGCAGGGCTCTCAGCCTCCTGCAAACTGCAGACCACTTTGGTGAAATGGAGGATGCCCACGAACCACCAACCATCCTCACTCCCACTTGGGGCTTCCCCAGATGAAAACCACACCCCAGGAAATGAAAGGCTGGTACTGCCTCTGATGGGCTGCAGACCAGACAATGCCTGCTTTTATTAAATATTATAAACAAATGACTTAATAATACCAGTAACCAAGCCATAGACATAATAATAAAATAAATAGGCACTGATGCCACAGCCCACAGACCACCTGGTTCTCCAACTATGGATTGCTAGGTAGTCTCTAAAGAGACTTCAAGAATACTCTAATTCAGGTGGTAATGATATTGGTAAAAACAATAAACAACAATACTAACAATTAACTTTGAATACTGCTTGTAGTAAAGTTTATAAAGAAGTTCACATTTGCTCTCAGTTTAGTCACTCAGTCATGTCTGACTCTTTGCGACCCCATGGATTGCAGCACACCAGGCTTCCCTGTCCATCACCAACTCCTGGAGCTTGCTTAAACTCATATCCATTGAGTCAGTGATGCCATCCAACTGTCTCATCCTCTGTCATCCCCTTCTCCTCCTGCCCTCAATCTGTCCCAGAATCAGGGTCTTTCCCAATAAGCCAGTTCTTCATACCAGGTGGCCAGAGTATTGGAGCTTCAGCTTCAGCATCAGTTTACTCTCTAGGATATATATAAGTCCATGAGGAATACGGAACAGGGATTATAATCACCATCCCAGCACAGGCGAGGGCTCAGAAACGTTGAGTGATAGGCCAGATGCTTCATGTTGTGGAAGTACCAGAGCCAGAATTTCAAACTCTATCACTAAAGGATAGATCACTGATACATACTTGCTTGGTCATTTTGCTGGTTTGGGACTGTGGTACACTGAATTATTGTTCCCAGTTTTTCAACAGCACTGAACAACAGCACTAGAATTAATGCATCTGAACACTTTGCCATATAACTCTATAGTTCCTCCCACTATGGGTGGGCTATAATTCCCTGCCTCCTTGATGTTTGCCTAACCATGTAACTTCCTTTGGTCAATGAAATGTTAATGAACATAATGTGAGCAGTAGCTGTGGAGCGTCTGCATGGCTTGAATGGCTCTCTTGCACTCCTATTATTCACCAGGAAAAGATGTCCAAGGATCTGGTAGATGGAATTTGAGAAGACATTTGAAGTAGACCTGCATCCAGTCAGCCTGGGGGGCTAAGCTCAGCTGAATCCACCCAGGCTCAGTTGAGATCAGCCAAAGGCTAGCCAACTTGCCGATTCATCAGTAAGAAAAGTAAATGCTATTGCTATAAGTCAGTGAGTTGTGGGGTGCGGATGGGGGGTTGTTTGCTACACAGAAATATTATGGTAATAACTAAATAATACAAGGACTATGTCTCATTTGCTCAGAGTAATTTTGACTGAAGAGTGATGGAGCTATCGCAATGTGCACAGAAAAGAGGGCAGACTTTGCAGTCACTAATCTAAAAACTAGAATTCAAATCCAAGTTCTGCTGTGCTTCAGCTGTGTGACTTTGAGAAAATTACCTAACAGTATGATCCTCATCTTATTTATCTACTAATAAGGATAAGAATATCTAGTTTATAGAGTAGCTGTATGGATCAAATAAGATTTTATCTCAACAACTGGAATGACGTAGGAACCATAACTGTACACAACTGTTAGTTTTCTTCTTAGATCTGAATAAAATCTGTTTTTTCCTTCTTCCTTTTTTTTAATAACATATGCTAGAGTAAGGACAACTTGTGGTTAGCAAAGATGTCTCTAGTTCTGCATACCACTTTATAAAAACCAAAATTGATCATTTTTTGTTCAAAGGGAAAGGAAAGGCACAAAAAGGAAAGAAGCATGAAAGGAAGGAAGGATAATGGTTAAAATCTAACTAACTTCTAGAACTCAAAAGGAAGAGCGCTCCGACATGCCCCTCCTGCCAATGCAGTCCCCTCAACGCAGCTGCCAGACTTAGCCCAAAGGTGCATACAGAGGGTTATAAAGTATGAGAAACAAAAATGGGGGAAATGAATGCTTCCCTTGTGATTCAGTTCAGTTCAGTTCAGTCGCTCAGTCGTGTCCGACTCCTTGCGACCGGTGCACGGAGGCCTCCCTGTCCATCACCAACTCCCGGAGTTCACTCAAACTCATGTCCACAGAGTCGGTGATGCCATCCAGCCATCTCATTCTCTGTCATCCCCTTCTCCTTCTGCCCCAAACCCTTCCAGCATCAGAGTCTTTTCCAGTGAGTCAACTCGTCGCATGAGGTGGTCAAGTATTGGAGTTTTAGCTTTAGCATCAGTCCTTCCAATGAACACCCAGGACTGATCTCCTTTAATATGGACTGGTTGGATCTTCTTGAAGTCCAAGGGACTCTCAAGAGTCTTCTCCAGCACCACACTTCAAAAATAGCAATTCTTCAGCAATCAGCCTTCTTCACAGTCCAACTCTCACATCCATACATGACCACGGGAAAAACCATTGCCTTGACTAGACGGACCTTGGTTGGCAAAGTAATGTCTCTGCTTTTTAATATGCTATCAGGTTGATCACAACTTTCCTTCCAAGGACTAAGCGTCTTTTAATTTCATGGCTTCAGTCAGCATCCGCAGTGATTTTGGAGCCCCAAAAAATAAAGTCTGACACTGTTTCCACTGTTTCCCCATCTATTTCCCATGAAGTGATGGGACCAGATGCCATGATCTTCGTTTTCTGAATGTTGAGCTTCAAGCCAACCTTTTCACTCTCCTCTTTCACTTTCATCAAGAGGCTTTTGAGTTCGTCTTCACTTTCTGCCATAAGGGTGGTGTCATCTGCATATCTGAGGTAAATGATATTTCTCCCGGCAATCTTTCTTCCAGCTTGTGCTTCCTCCAGCCCAGAGTTCCTCATGATGTATTCTGCATAGAAGTTAAATAAGCAGGGTCACAATATATAGCCTTGATGTACTCCTTTTCCTATTTGGAACCAGTCTGTTGTTCCATGTCTGGTGCTAACTGTTGCTTCCTGACCTGCATATAGGTTTCTCAAGAGGCAGGTCAGGTGGTCTAATATTCCCATCTCTTTCAGAATTTTCCACAGTTAATTGTGATCCACACAGTCAAAGGCTTTGGCATAGTCAATGAAGCAGAAATAGATGTTTTTCTGGAACTCTCTTGCTTTTTCTATGATCCAACGCATGTTGACAATTTGATCTCTGGTTCCGCTGCCTTTTCTAAAACCTGCTTGAACATCTGGAAGTTCACAGTTCACGTATTGCTGAAGCCTGACTTGGAGAATTTTGAGCATGACTTTACTAGCATGTGAGATGAGTGAAATTGTGCAGTAGTTTGATCATTCTTTGGCATTGCCTTTCTTTGGGATTGGAATGAAGACTGACCTTTTCCAGTCCTGTGGCCACTGCTGAGTTTTCCAAATTTGCTGGCATATTGAGTGCAGCACTTTCACAGCATCATCTTTCAGGATTGGAAATAGCTCAACTGGAATTCCATCACCTCCACTAGCTTTTTTCGTAGTGATGCTTCCTACGGCCCACTTGACTTCACATTCCAAGATGTCTGGCTCTAGATGAGTGATCACACCATCGTGATTATCTTGGTCATGAAGATTTCTTGTACCGTTCTTCTGTGTATTCTTGCCACCTCTTCTTAATATCTTCTGCTTCTGTTAGGTCCATACCATTTCTGTCCTTTATCGAGCCCATCGTTGCATGAAATGTTCCCTTCATATCTCTAATTTTCTTAAAGAGAGCTCTTGTCTTTCCTATTCTGTTGTTTTCTTCTAATTTTTGGCATTGATCGCTGAGGAAGGCTTTCTTATCTCTCCTTGCTAATCTTTCCTTTTCTCCTTTGTTTTTCGCTTCTCTTCTTTTCACAGCTATTTGTAAGGCCTCTTCAGACAGCCATTTTGCTTTTTTGCATTTCTTTTCCATGGGGATGGTCTTGGTCCCTGTCTCCTGTACAATGTCATGAACCTCCATCCATAGTTCATCAGGCACTCTATCTATCAGATCTAGTCCCTTAAATCTATTTCTCACTTCCACTGTATAATCAGAAGGGATTTGATTTAGGTCATATCTGAATGGTCTAGTGGTTTTTCCTACTTTCTTCAATTTAAGTCTGAATTTGGCAATAAGGAGTTCATGATCTGAGCCACAATCAGCTCCTGGTCTTGTTTTTGCTAACTGTATAGAGCTTCTCCATCTTTGGCTGCAAAGAATATAATCAATTTTATTTCAGTGTTGACCATCTGGTGATGTCCATGTTTAGAGTCTTCTCTTGTGTTGTTGAAAGAGGGTGTTTGCTATGACCAGTGCATTCTCTTGACAAAACTCTATTAGCCTTTGCCCTGCTTCATTCCGTGCTCCAAGGCCAAATTTGCCTGTTACTCCAGGTGTTTCTTGACTTCCTCCTTTTGCATTCCAGTCCCCTATAATGAAAAGGACATCTCTTTTAGGTATTAGTTCTAAAAGGTCTTGTAGGTCTTCATAGAACCATTCAACTTTGGCTTTTTAGGATCCCATTAATCAGAGACTGAACAGTAGTCAGCAGCACCCAGCTCCTGGGACATGAGCATAGGCACATGCAAGTTCGGTAATTAACTATGTGCTGGTTGAGTGCAAGATGAATGAGTGACTTAGTGAGAGGGGACTCAGATCACACTCACTTCCACAAGGGAGGAACATGTAGGGCAATGGGAAGGCACCGACTTTACAGTCAGGTATCCTGATACCACAGGAGGCTCTCTAAACCAAAGGATTTCAGTTCACTGCCAGTTCTAGAATTCCATGATTATGACAAAGAAGAGAATCACAGTCATAAATACCATAAACAGGTGGTTCCAAGGGCTGGTTGCTGGAAAAATGCATTTGTTTATTGTATGATACCATCAATGCTTTTCTTTCTTGCACAATTTATTACTTTTTTGTAATTAATATTGTCTGGCATCATGTATTGATATATCTAAAACCAATGTAATTTAGTCACTCTTCCATATTAACAGTTCCTATTTTATTCTGGACAATTCTATTGATGCTCAGCCCCCATCTAAAATAAATCTTGCTTTCTACTGCCATATTTTGCTAGGTGCTAATGATCCTTTTTTTTTCCCAGCAAAATGGTACTGATGATTCTATTTGCAGGACAGGAATAGTGACACAGACATAGAGAATGGACTTGTGAACACAGTGAGGAGGAGAGGGTGGACAAAGCAGAGAGTAGCATTGACATATATACACTACCATGCATAAAGTTCTCCTTCCCTGGTGCCTCAGATGGTAAAGAATCTGCCTGCAATATGGGAGACCTGAGTTCAACCCAACAGTAGGGAAGATCCCCTGGAGTAGGGATTGGCTACCCACTCTAGTATTCTTGCCTGGAGAATTCCATGGACAGAAAAGCCTAGCGAGCCCCAGTCCATGGGGCACAAAGAGCTGGATATGACTAAGCGACTAACATGTTCACACTTTCATGTGTGAAATAGAGCTAGTGGGAAGCTTCTGTATAGCCCAGGGAGCTCAGTTCAGTGCTCTGTGATGACCTAGAGGGGTGCAATGGGGGTGGAGTGGGAGGGAGGTTCCAGAGGGTGGGGATATATGTATACATATAGCTGATACATATTGTTGTATGGCAGAAAGTAACATGACATTGTAAATGTTTTAAGTTATACTCCAATTTAAAAAAAAAAGACTTTGCAATCATGAAAAAAAATATATAAAATCTTAAAGAGCTTTTCACATAAAAAATAAAATGATATGTCCTTAAAAATGGGTAATATCTTAATTGTGGCAAAGTTCTCTGTTGTAATTTTAAGCAGCAAAGGACACTGACAGTGAACCCTGAGTCTTTAAGGCTTGTAATCCAGGCCTGGTGGCTGCTCCTGTCTGACTGCTTCAGGCCCCTGGACAGGAGACTTTTAGCCTGAGCCATCACCCCTGCTTTCTTCAAGAGCAAAACTGCAGTTCCCCTGAAGACAAGGCAGTTAATTAACATGGATTTTAACTCTATCTTTATGGGATTTTTGGTGGATTTTTTTCGAATTTTTAAATCTAGTGTACACTGTATAGCACAGGACACTATATTCAATACTTCATAATAACCAACAAAGGAAAAGAACCTGAAAAAATATATGTCCATATATATATATATATATATTCATTCATATACACAAACACACACATACATATGTATGAAATTGAATCACTTTGCTATTTGTATTACCTGAAAGTAACACAACACTGGGTGTTCATTGGAAGGACTGATGCTGAAGCTGAAACTCCAATACTTTGGCCACCTCATGCAACGAGTTGACTCATTGGAAAAGAGTCTGATGCTGGGAGTGATTGGGAGTGGGAGGAGACGGGCATGACAGAGAATGAGATGGCTGGATGGCATCACCGACTCAATGGACATGAGTTTGAGTGAACTCCGGGAGTTGGTGATGGACAGGGAGGCCTGGCGTCCTGTGAATCATGGGGTTGCAGGGAGTTGGACACGACTGAGCGACTGAACTGAACTGAACACAACACTGTAAATCAACTATACTTCAGAAAACCGATTACATAAAATTTTTTACAAAGAGTTTGGTAAAACCCTGAGAATGTTTACAAATATTTTAGGAGATTTTACTCTCTTTATTCTGGTCCCTCCCCCATATGTAAATTACCAGCCGAGGTATTTCTCCAAATCATGATTTTTCTCCTGTTAACCATACCACCTACACTTTAGTCACAGATAAATGACTCAGGAATATAACACAAGAACCAAGCTGGATCAAATAGTTGCTCTTATCAAGAAAATGAAATTTGAATCAAGAGGCACAGAAGTGGTGTATCAGCTAGCTGTTGCTGTGTAACAAACACTCACAAAATTAACCTAAAACAGCAATTCATTATTTCTCATTAGTCTATGGGGCAGGTAGATAGTTCTGCTGAACTTCACTAGGTTTGATGAGGCTTAATGATGTGCATCAGTCTGCTGCAGGTGGGATAGGCAATTCTCAGGTGAGCTTTCTGTCACAGCTAGAGGCTCAGTTCAGAGAGCTGTGATGACTCAGTCCTTCACCATGTGCCATATCATGCTATAGGCTAGCCTGGACATATTCTCATGGCAAAGAAAAGGAACAAGCAAGGAATCAGAAATCTAAAGTGCTTATTCAAGTTTCTGATTACATTTTGTTTGCTACTGGTCCAGGAAGAATTTCAAAATCAGAATGTGATGGGACTATAGAGTTACAGAGCAAAGGGCATGGATTCAATGAGGTCTTTAATTGGGACCTTTAACACAACTAACCAACCACAGATTGGAAGTCAATAACCATATGACAACACCCTAGAAAGAAGATGCATGGAGGCTCAATGCTAATGTCCCTAGAGGTTTCCTGATTTCTGCCTTCCCAGGATTTGATCAATTATGCACACTGCTTTTCTTCAATTATGTGAGCTACCCAGTATCCTTTCAATAAATCACCATTTCTGTTTAAGTTCACCAGTCAGTTTCTGCTACCTGCCAGAAAAAATCATCACAGCCACCATTATTATCATCAACTATACTGATTTTTCACTAATACACCACATTCTGTCGATTCTATAATATTAAAAACTTCTCATAGTCATCTTTCCTTGCACAGTAGGAGTTACTGTCTCAACTCAGACTTCCATCCTTTCTAGCCTGAACCACTGTATTAGAATTTCTGAACCAGAGTATTAAGCCACTGAACCTTATACCTATTGCAAAATTACTTTGAGTTTTTCATATTCCTCAGTCACATTATTTGGTTTAGTTACTGCACTAGGTAATTTCTATCAGATGCCCTGAATATTTTTATATGGGACTAAGTTGGTGATTTCCTATTGAATTTAGTGAGAGTTAAGAAGTTGTTCTTTTCATATTTCTCATATATTTACATTTATGTTTGTAAAGAAGTACTTTATCACCAAATTTTAGTTAGCATCTTGTTTCGGGTCTCTTATCTGTTCAGCATGTAAAGCTAATAAAGAAATGTCAAAGAAATATTTTTTATAGGTGTTTTATCCCTGGTATCTTCAGTAGAGAAAATAACATTATAATTTTACCTTAAAAGTCAATTTTATCTGTCTGGCTTTATAATATTAGAATTGTTTCAACAATATAAGGGCTTCCCTGGTGGTTCAGATGGTAAAGAATCTGCCTGTAATTCAGGAGACCTGGGTTTGATCCCAGGATCAGGATTCTGGGATCCACTGGAGAAGGGAATGGCTACCCATTTCAGTAGTCTTGCCTGGAGAATCCCATGGACAGAGGATCCTGGTGAGCTATAGTCCATGAGGTTGCAAAGACTCAGACATGACTGAGACATAACACTTTCACTTTCAACAACATGATGACCTGTTTATATAATAGAATTTAGGATTACATTAAAATTTACTCAATGACATGAAGAGAAGGAATGAGTCACCCAGCTGGAGAGGAACTGTACAAGTCAGTTTCTGTATGTAAGGAAATACTTTGACCTGGTCTTCTGTGGTTAAATAAGATGCAATATTTGAAATTCTAATCATGAATATATTTGAGGAAAAGTTTGATTGCCTTCCAGAGACTGACACAAACAACTGACACAGTATATATGAAATGGCCTTTCCTCTCAATATACGCAGAAAACTAAATATATTTTATGATACCCTTTACAAAGTGTCTCCAAGCTTTACCTTCACTTAGCTCTTTTCTATTCTTTTGGATTGGGGGGGTTGTTGATTTGATTTTTATTCTGATGCCTTCTGGGCTTGGCAAACTAGGCTTGCAGACTAAATTCCACTCAATGCCTATTTTTATAAATAAAGTTTTATTGGAACACAGCAGTGTTCACATGTTGACAAATTGTCAACGGTTGGTTTTGCACTACATAAGCATGTTGCATCAGTCCTTCCAATGAACACCCAGGACTGATCTCCTTTAGAATGGACTGGTTGGATCTCCTTGCAGTCCAAGGGACTCTCAAGAGTCTTCTCCAGCACCACAGTTCAAAAGCATCAATTCTTCGGCACTCAGCTTTCTTCAGAGTCCAACTCTCACATCCATACATGATCACTGGAAAAACCATAGCCTTGACTAGATGGATCTTTGTTGACAAAGTAATGCTAAAGCTGAAACTTCAATATTTTGGCCACCTCATGCGAAAAGTTGACTCACTGGAAAAGACTCTGATGCTGGGAGGGATTGGGAGCAGGAGGAGAAGGGGACGACAGAGAATGAGACGGCTGAATGGCATCACCAACTCGATGGACATGAATTTGAGTGAACTCCGGGAGTTAGTGATGGACAGGGAGGCCTGGTGTGCTGTGATTCATGGGGTCACAAAGAGTAGGACACGACTGAGCGACTGAACTGAACATGTTGCGTGGTTGCAACAGAAACCATATGGCCACAAAACCTATTCACTGTAGCCCTTTCCCCAAAATATTTGCTAACCTGGTCTAAAGAAAAGAGAACTGATTTGGAGTCAACAGACATGGGTTAGAACCCAAATTCTGCCAACATGAAAGGTGGGATAAAGATTTGCTATTGAGCAAATTATCTTTTCTGAACCTGGTTTCTCTCATTGTTAAATGAAAACAATAACCCCAGCCTCATGGAGATATCATGAGGATAAACAAATATGGAAAGAATTTGGATCAGAGTAGAGCTCACAAATATTAATTGCTCCCTCCTTTATCTCATCCTTTATCCCACCCATCACATACCCACTTTCCTTCTCTTAAGCAATGCAAATTTCGACATACAAAATATTTGTCTCAAATAAATTCACTTATATAGGAAGAATAAAAAACAAGCCTTCTTATGATTCCCAAGGGAGTGCTAATTTCTCATTTTTCTCTTTTCTTTCCTGATGCACTTCCAAAGGAATGGAGCAAATAGCACCAATTTGATTAAGACATTACCTTGTAGTCAGCATGTTAAAAATAGGAATATGATTCCAAGTTCTGCAAAATCAATGCATTTTAAGATTCATAAACTTCTTTTCCTCCAGTTAACAATGGAATTTTGTTGCACCTAAGGTTCAACATTCATAAATTTATATTAATGCATGATGACCCAATTACAAATTTTGCCTCCCACAGATACTCTCTAAAAAAGTGCCAAATGTCTACTCACAGAGTTCTATTGATCCTTTAACCCTTTTTGTCACCATTTTCAAAAGCTTTTTTGTGCTTGTGATAATGAAGTATAAGTTCAAGTAAACAACCACAATTTTAAGTTCAAGTGCCAACAGTAGGAAGCTACCACCGTCACTCACAAAAGCAGGCCCTCTGTCTTGTCCAAACCCAGCTCATGTTAGTCGTGGTCTCTGATTCCACCTTCTAGTCAACCAGAAAAGCTAATCTCTACCGCCAGGATGGGGAAAAGTACTCTAAGGTTCAAGGTCACAGTCTGCTGTGTCCAAAATTGAAGTGGGCTATTGAAGAAGCTATGTCTAGCCAGTGAAGAAGGAAACGGCAACCCACTCCAGTACTCTTGCCTAGAGAATTCCATTGACAGAGGATCCTGGTGGGCTATAGTCCGGGGGTTGCAAAAAGTCAGACACGATTGAGTAATTAATACACAATTAACACACGTCCAAGCTGGTTTTAGAAAAGGCAGAGGAATCAGAGATCAAATTGCCAACATGCGCTGGATCACGGAAAAAGCAAGAGAGTTCCAGAAAAACATCTATTTCTGCTTTATTGACATGTCAAAGCCTTTGACTGTGTGGATCACGAAAAACTGTGGAAAATTCTGAAAGAGATGGGAATACCAGACCACCTGACCTACCTCTTGAGAAACCTATATGCAGGTCAGGAAGCAACAGTTAGAACTGGACATGGAACAACGGACTGGTTCCAAATAAGAAAAGGAGTACATCACGGCTATATATTGTCACCCTACTTATTTAACTTATATGCAGAGTACATCATGAGGAATGCTGGGCTGGAAGAAGCACAAGATGGAATCAAGATTGCTGGGAGAAATATCAATAACCTCAGATATGCAGATGACACCACCCTTATGGCAGAAAGTGAAGACGAACTAAAGAACCTCTTAATGAAAGTGAAAGAGGAGAGTGAAAAAGTTGGCTTGAAGCTCAACATTCAGAAAACTAAGATCATGGCATCTGGTCCCATCACTTCATGGCAAATAGATGGAGAAACAGTGGAAACAGTGTCAGACTTTATTTTTTGGGCTCCAAAATCACTGCGGATGCTGACCACAGCCATGAAATTAAAAGACGGTTACTCCTTGGAAGGAAAGTTATGACCAACCTAGATAGCATATTAAAAAGCAGAGACATTACTTTGCCAACCAAGGTCCATCTAGTCAAGGCTATGTTTTTCCCGTGGTCATGTATGGATGTGAGAGTTGGACTGTGAAGAAAGCTGATCACTGAAGAACTGATGCTTTTGAACTGTGGTGCTGGAGAAGACTCTTGAGAGTCCCTTGGACTGCAAGGAGATCCAACCAGTCCATTCTAAAGGAGATCAGTCCTGGGTGTTCATTGGAGGGACTGATGCTAAAGCTGAAACTCCAATACTTTGGCCACCTCATGCAAAGTGTTTACTCATTGGAAAAGACTCTGATGCTGGGAGAGATTGAGGGCAGGAGGAGAAGGGGACAACAGAGAATGAGATGGCTGGATGGCATCACCGACTCGATGGACATAAGTTTGAGTGAACTCTGGGAGTTGGTGATGGACAGGGAGGCCTGGCGTGCTGTTATTCATGGGGTCGCAAAGAGTTGGACATGACTGAGCAACTGAAATAAACTGAACTGAATACATGTCCAGCCAGAGTGAATAAACTGAAGTTAGGCAGGTTGCTCAGTAGAACCAATAATCCAAAAGTAAGATGCCAAGAGAGAGTACCAGGTGGTAAAATTCCTTATGGGATATAGTAATGGCTGCTCTTTAAAACATACTTGCTTTGCACTGGGCAGTATGCTCATTCCTTCAGTATGCTTCTGTCCTTTAGACCATGGTTCTAAAAGGTGACCATTACACAGTACTGACCACATGTGAATGGCAATCCTTAGAGTCATACAGTTCCCAGTTTACACAGTTATTCATGGCAGGCTGGTATAAATACATTACAGTTGCACAATTGCATTGAATATTTTCTATATGCTTTATCTCATTTAAGCCCTAAAACATGTCTCTGAGGTAGATTCTATTATCCTTCTCTAATCCAGATCTGGAACTTGACTAGCAATGAGGTTAAATAACTTACCCATGTCTACATAATTACTAAGTTGAAGAGCCAGATTTAAAACCCAGATCTGCCTTGCTCTGTGTTTTTTCCACCACCCCACTGTGCCTCTCCTTAATTTATTGATCATTAGTGAAAACCTTTTAGAGCAGAGAAAGTCAAGAAGTTTTACAGTTTTCAGTATTCTACCAGGACTTAAGCAATTTACCCAGAATGAGATGGTAATTCATAGAAGACAGAGTTCTTTGAGGCCATGAGGGCACCATTTAATAAACTGCTGGATGAGCCTCTGAAACTGAAAAGACAATTATCAACTCTAAGATAAAACAGTGCAACCAGGTCTTACATCCTCCCCAAGGGTCAGCTTCCTCATAAAGAGAGGCATTCATTCAGGGACAACCTGGTTATTGTTAACTCTATTTCTGATAAGATTTTATTTCCCACCATGCCAGTGTCAGAAATCATCACTTTTCAGCTTCAATGATCAACATACTCATTTGGCCTTTTCATCTTATCATGAAGCTTTACCTAGATTAGAACATAAATATAATAATAACAAAGAACCAAAATCAAAAACCACTGTTATTTATTGACTATGAGAAGCAAATTTTCTCATAAAAAGATTTAGAAGAAAGATTGTAAAACCATTGCTACAAGCCAAGAAGAATGAACAGAGTCAAAGACTTAATCCAGTTTAATCAACTCTGGCCAAAATCACCACCTCATTCTTAGAGGGAGCTTGACCTGAGAATAAAAAAAGACTGTGGAATGTAAAATCTTGATTTTCTTTAAATTATAATGATAATGTTGATCTGTGTTGGTGCAATGTAAGGATTTATGAGAAATTATTTATAGAGGGCCCAGCACATGGTGGGTGATACACAGTGAATATTCTGTAAAAGTCAGTTCTTGTCTGTCCATACTCAGATGCCTGTCATCTGTTGCTCACAGGAACATGATTTTAGAATCTCAATTTACACAAACCTGTCAATACTTGAGTGTAAGCAATTTGAGGGCAGTCCTTTGTGGTCATATCCAACACGAAGTATACTCTCTACATACTATCCTCTCAATATTCATTTGTTTAATTATCAGTTAATTAGTAGATGAGACTATATGGAGTGGTTGGGGGAGAGAATGTTAAATTTAGGTGAGATTTAAATCTTAATAGTTGAGAGGTACAGTGATAAGGGAGAATTGCAGAAATCAGCTGGAAAAGGCAAAACCAAAAGAACACTAAGGCTGCCTAAAGTTCTACACTATTTGGGAAGATGACGACTAATTTCTTTTTCCAGGAACTATAAATTATTGGTCATTTAAGCTGATGCTAGAAAAGGCTAATGTGATAAAGATGCCTATCAAATCTTCCTCTATGCTCCCTAGAGACAGGACTACTACCTACCATCTGACATCATGTTTGCTCTTGAAGATAGTCATTATTAACTTGGCTATGGAAAGATACTGACACAAGGATCCAAGAAAGTCTGATTAGCCAGATGCAGACCCTGAAACTGTAAAGACAAACACTCAAGAGTTCCATCTCCCATTCTGGGATGATCAACTTTAAGGGCACATGTGCTAAGAAATAAACAGAGAAAGAGTTTGCACAGGAAAAAAAAAGACTGATTCAAATGTGCAAGTAAACAGAGATAGAAGACTGTCCCTAAAAACACAGAAAGTAACAGAATTTCAAACTCATCCTTGGAAGACTTCCAGTTTTCAATATTCATAGCTTATGATAATTATGGATGCTGCATCTATAGTTTATATGGGGCTTCCCTGGTGGCTCAGAGGTTAAAGCGTCTGCCTCCAATGCGGGAGACCCGGGTTTGAGCCCTGGGTCGGGAAGATCCCCTGGAGAAGGAAATGGTAACCCACTCCAGTATTCTTGCCTGGAGAATCCATGGACGGAGAAGCCTGATAGGCTACAGTCCACGGGGTCTCAAAGAGTCGGACACGACTGAGCGACAGAACACACACACACACACACACACACATACACATAGTTTATATACTTCAGTGTTTATGAAGTACATAGTTACTGTACTTTAATCCCTGGATTCCATTAAATTCCTTGATTCATTGTAATAAATTTTCATTTTACTTGAGTTATATTGAGTAGGTATCAATTTAATACAATCAAATTTTCCCTAAGATATATCTTAGTCTTATGGAAGCTATCAAATATAAACCAAATATTAATCCACCAGTGTCAGCACACATGATAGGACTGTACACTCTGGCCAGGTACATAACCTCCATCCAGGATTGTGACTGGGTGGAGCCAAGTGACTAGTGTCATCTTCAGGCCAAACATTGCACTGTTGGTAAGAAATATCATATACATATACATATATATGGATATGTGGATATACATACACATACACACATAGTTGCCCATTCAGTTCAGTTCAGTCGCTCAGTTGTGTTCGACACTTTGTGACCCCATGAACCACAGCACACCAAGCCTCCCTATCCATCACCATTCCTGGAGTCCACCCAAATCCACGTCTATTGATGATGACGGTCAGAGATGCCATCCATCCATCTCACCCACTGTCGCCCCCTTCTCCTACTGCCCTCAATCTTTCCCAGCCTCAGGGTCTTTTCCAATGAGTCAGCTCTTCACATCAGGTGGCCAAAGTATTGGAGTTTCAGCTTCAACATCAGTCCTTCCAGAGAACTCCCAGGATTGATCTCATTTAGGATGTACTGGTTGGATTTGCTCTCAGTCCATGTGACTCTCAAGAGTCTTCTCCAGCACCACAGTTCAAAAGCATCAATTTGTCGGCGCTCAGTTTTCTTTATAGTCCAACTCTCACATCCATACATGACCACTGGAAAAACCATAGCCTTGACTAGATGGACCTTTGTTGGCAAAGTAATGTCTCTGCTTTTTAATATGCTATCTAGGTTGGTCATAACTTTCCTTCCAAGGAGTAAGCGTCTTTTAATTTCATGGCTGCAATCACCATCTGCAGTGATTTGGAGCCCAGAAAAATAAAGTCAGCCACTGTTTCCACTGTTTCCCCATCTATTTCCCATGAAGTGATGGGACCAGATGCCATGATCTTAGTTTTCTAAATGTTGAGCTTTAAGCCAACTTTTTCATTCTCCTCTTTCACTTTCATCAAGAGGCTTTTGAGTTCCTCTTCACTTTCTGCCATAAGGGTGGTGTCATCTGCATATCTGAGGTTATTGATATTTCTCCCAGCAATCCTGATTCCAGCATGTGCTTCTTCCAGCCCAGCATTTCTCATGATGTACTCTGCATAGAAGTTAAATAAGTAGGGTGACAATATACAGCCTTGACGTACTCCTTTTCCTATTTGGAACCAGTCTATTGTTCCGTGTCCAGTGCTAACTGTTGCTTCCTGACCTGCATACAGGTTTCTCAAGAGGCAGGTCAGGTGGTCTGGTATGCCCATCTCTTTCAGAATGTTCCACAGTTTATTGTGAACCATACAGTCAAAGGCTTTGTCATAGTCAATGAAGCAGAAATAGATGTTTTTCTGGAACTCTCTTGCTTTTTCCATGATCCAGCAGACGTTGGCAATTTGATCTCTGGTTCCTACGCCTTTTTTCAAATCAGCTCGATCATCTGGAAGTTCATGGTTCACATATTGCTGAAGCCTGGCTTGGAGAATTTTGAGCATGACTTTACTAGCATGTGAGATGAATGCAATTGTGCAGTAGTTTGGACATTCTTTGGCATTGCCTTTCTTTGGGATTGGAATAAAGACTGACCTTCTCCAGTCCTGTGGTCACTGCTGAGTTTTCCAAATTTGCTGGCATATTGAGTGCAGCACTTTCACAGCATCGTCTTTCAGGATTGGAAATAGCTCAACTGGAATTCCATCACCTCCACTAGCTCTGTTCATAGTGATGCTTTCTAAGGTCCACTTGACTTCACATTCCAGGATGTCTGGCTCTAGGTGAGTGATCACACCATCGTGATTATCTGGGTTGTGAAGATCTTTTCTGTACAGTTCTTCTGTGTATTCTTGACACCTCTTCTTAATATCTTCTGTTTCTGTTAGGTCCATATCATTTCTGTCCTTTATTGAGTCCATCTTTGCATGTAATGTTCCCTTGGTAGCTCTCATTTTCTTGAAGAGACCTCTAGTCTTTCCCATCCTATTGTTTTCCTCTATTTCTTTGCATTGATCCCTGAGGAAGGCTTTCTTATCTCTCCTTGCTATTCTTTGGAACTCTGCATTCAGATGCTTATATCTTTCCTTTTTTCCTTTGCTTTTTGCTTCCCTTCTTTTCACAGCTATTTGTTAGCCCTCCCCAGACAATCATTTTGCTTTTTTGCAATTCTTTTCCATGGGGGTGGTCTTGATTCCTGTCTCCGGTACGATGTCACGAACCTCCGTCCATGGTTCTTCAGGCACTCTGTCTATCAGATCTAGTCACTTAAATCTATTTCTCACTTCCACTGTATAGTCATAGGGATTTGATTTAGGTCATACCTGAATGATCTAGTGGTTTTCTCCACTTTCTTCACTTTAAGTCTGAATTTGGCAATAAGTGTTCATGATCTGAGCCACAGTCAGCTCCTGGTCTTGTTTTTGCTGACTGTATAGAGCTTCTCCATCTTTGGCTGCAAAGAATATAATCAATCCGATTTCTTGTTGACCATCTGGTGATATCCATGTGTAGAGTTGTCTCTTGTGTTGTTTGAAGAGGGTGTTTGCTATGACCAGTGCATTCTCTTGGCAGAATTTTGCCCTGCTTTAACCTTTGCCCTGCTTCATTCTGTACTCCAAGACCAAATCTGCCTGTTACTCCAGGTTTTTCCTGACTTCCTACTTTTGCATTCCAGTCCCGTATAATGCAAAGGACATCTTTTTGGGTGTTCGTTTGGGTGTTAGTTGCCCATTAGGTGAATGCAGATAGGAATCAAAGATCACCGACACTAAGGAAGTACAGACAAAAGAATTTTGTAAAACTATACAAAAGAATATAAAAGTTAAAAAGGAAGAAAGGAACAACCACTTAGTATGTTAATTTTTTAGAGCCTTTCATATTTGTTGAATGTATCATCTATATTAGTCCTCTAGTCATAAAAGAATATCTAGCTTATACAAATTATGGTCCCTGGTTTCAAATCTAGATGCTATCACTTATGAGCTCCATGCTGTTGGCTAATTGTTTTGTCTGTAAAATGGGGACTGTGTTGAGAATTACATGAGATAATGGTAATAAAGTGTGAATATCAATGTCAGTAAAGACTGCTTGGGAGTTACAATCACTGTTTTAAAATTTCAAAATATTGCCAAATAAAATAGATTAGGGTTGTTTTATAAAATTCCAAGGGCAAGACATAAAACCAATGAATGAGTTATGGAATGACAAACTTTAGTTTAATGGGCATAGAAATTTTATAACTGTTAGAAAGATGGAATTCATCAGCCTCAAGAAGAATGAGTTTCCAACTGGGAGAAGAGTTTAAGCAGAGGCAATCAGCGACTGGGAGGGCTACTGTAGAACTCATAAGATGTGAGCTGTTTCAAGAGTGTCTTCCAGATTTGAACATTTATCTCTCTGTAAAGTTTCATTTGTTCATTCCTTTGTTTAACAAGTAACAAAACACTGATTCTGTACCAAAGGGTACAGGTTAACAGCTGTGGTTGCAAAGGATATGACATAGAGAATAGACCTATGGACATGCGAGAGGGGAGGAGAGGGTGAGATATATGGAAAGAGTAACATGGAAACTTACATTACCATATGTAAAATAGGTAGCAAACGGGAATTTGCTGCATGGCTCAGGAAACTCAAACAGAGGCTCTGTATCAACCTAGAGGAGTGGGATGGGAAGGGAGATGGGAGGGAGGTTCAAAAGGGAGGGGATATATATATATACACCTATGGCTGATTCATGTTGAGGTTTGAGAGAAAACAGCAAAATTCTGTAAAGCAATTATGCTTCAATAAAAAAATAAATTAATTTTTAAAAAAGAAATGGTTCTTATACTCAAGGAGCTGAGAAACTAGAGAGGAAAACAGACATGAAACAAAAACTATACAATTATTCATTCACTCTCTAGAAATGTTCTCGGAAGAAAGATGGAGAGTGTCACGACAAGGTAACAGATTGGATAACCACAACTCTGAAGTCAGGTCAGCTTCTCAAATAAATTAGGAGCCAACTGAATCTTGAACGATGTGCAGGAATTTAGCCAGGTGAAGGACAGAAGGCTGAAAAAAGAACATTTCAGACAGTGGGAATGAGATGGTGCAAAGATCTGAAGCATGGAGTAACTTGGCATTTAAGAGGGAAAGAGGTTTGTGTGTTAAGAATGTTGTTGGAAAGGAAGGAGAGCACAAAAGTCAAAGAATGAGAGGCTCAGAGGTTAACAGTGATTTAAATGGCATGTTATAACCCCTCCCAAGAACTTTGTCAAAAAGTTTCAGATTCCATCCTTGGAAGGATAGAATTTTGCAGAACCAAAAAGAGAGAATTTTATTCATGTGGTCCATTAGTGTCATGTTTGAGCATCCATTCTACGCAATAATCAGGATTCACACCCAAGTACATTTCAATTTCAGAGCCCCTCTGTTACTCAATCAGCATATTTCTTTCTCACAATTCTACTATTATTGGACAAAAGGTATTGTGTCTTACAAAGTTTCATTGAAAATACAGTAATACTAAGAAAAGCAATACAGAGATATAATACCATTTAAAACACAAGAATATCGGATTACAGTATAAATTGTCCACTTGGGTTGTCCCTAAACGTATGAAAGAAAATAGAGACTTTTTAAAAACATGTTTGGGGACTCAAAGAAAAAAATCTCTGTTACTTCACAAATGTGTCCTGCTTGGTGATGCAAGAGTATAAAGACCGTGCTTCTGTTCTGGGGTTTACAATTTCATGGGGTGGAGAGAGAGCCAAGAAAGAGTAACACTCAGTGTCAACTACTCCAAGGAAGACATCTGAAATCCACGGTTGTTATCAGGACTTGAAAGAGAGAGAACCCTCAAGTCAGAGTCAGATACATCAACAGGCAACAGTAAGTTGCAAAATGGTTGCTTGGTTGACAGATTCTATGACAAATTGTAAAAAAGGCCCCAATTCCCACCCCAGCCTTATTTCCATATCCTGTGGAAATAAATTAATTATACTTTTGGGTATATATAAGTAGGAAATATATATTTTGGAAATATGGGCTTCCTGGGTAGCTGAGTGGTAAAGAACCTACCTGCAGTGCAGGAGTTTCAGGAGATTTGGGTTCATTTCCTGGGTAGGGAAGATCCTGTGGAGGAGGGCATGGCAAGCCCACTCTGGTACCCTTGCCTGGAGAATCCCATGGACAGAGGAGCCTGGTGGGCTGCAGTCCATAGGGTCACAAAGTGTCAGACAGGATGAAACGACTGAGCACACACACAGCATTTTGAAAATATACAAATGTACACAGTAGTGTCCTCCATTGTGAGAGCACCCTCTACTTCTTTACTTAGGGCTCAGCCATGTAATGTGCTTTGACCAAAGGAATGAGGTAGAAGTGAGGTGTGCCAATATTGACTTTAAGCTTTAAGAAGACTTGTGTGCTTCCACATGTTCTCTTGCACTTCTTCTATTTGCATGCCATTTGCATACTGGTGCTGGCCTGATGGTCCTAGAATGAGAATGTGGTATTTGAAGCACAGCCACCTGCAGCTAAGCCCAGGCTACACCAACAAACCCCCAGCCAACACACAGACTATGAGAAATAACAAATGGTTGTTGTGGGGGGCTGACTTATTTATTACATGCAATATCAAGCTGATATACTCTTTACTCTGAGATGTTTTATTCATAATAAAACCAGAGGTACAATAAGATCTAACAACAACACAAAATAAAACTGGAGCCAGGAAATTAAAGGGAGATGAGAACAGAAAGATACGGGTGAGGATCAGAGCTCTGAATTTTTCTCTGGGGCCCAAAATCCTAGCCATTACCATATGAAAGGAAAAAAGCAGAAAAGAAAAACCAGAACCCACAGATATTTCCAGTGGCCCAGAGAGCAGTAATCTGAAGTGTGGGTGCAATGGCAAGATTACAGACCAGGGGATAGGAACTTGGGTTATTTGGTGTTATGTAAGTGTTCCTCATCAGTTAAAACAGGAAAATTATACTCTCTTCTTCCGTAGAACAGATATGAGGATTAGAAACAATAGCATAATACAAGAGAAAGAGAGTAGCACTTGGCAAATAAGCTGCAAATAATAAGTACTAGTATTGGTAATATACTAGTTAAGTGTTCACTTAAGTTTTGATCTCCATACTTTGCCCATCTTTCTCCCAAGACCTGGCTGATTTCTTTTCTTGAACACTTCCCTACTCACAGATCTTTTGACTTGCTCCTGATCTAATGAACTAAAACCCCAATCTGGCCCTTATCTTCCTGCTTCTGATAATGGACAACATAAATGCAATCGCAAATACAATGACAGTAAAAACAGAGGATGCTTCCCAGGCATGGCTTTAAACTTATTTACATTACATCTTTTTCTCCACATATTGGCCTTCCTGTTTTATCATCATCTCCATTTTACAGTTGAGAACACTGAGTAACAGAGACACTGCCTTTTCCAAGATTGTGTCACTGATCTTTTCTCTAAAAGATTGAAATCCAGGGTCTTATAAGGCCAAATACTTCCTTTTCCACAGCTATTCCACTGCACCTTCAGAAAGTTCTGAAAGGCTCTCAGAACTTTCTCAGGCCCTAACAGGGCCTGATGACTAAATACCCTCAGCTTCTGGGTCACCAATCTCAGATGTCAGGTGTGACAGATGGGTGGGGGTAGGTACCTTTGACCTCTAAACAGAATCCAGTGACAGTTTCAACTCTGCTAACTGGGGACTGGCAGGAAGATCCTATACTCCTAAGGACAGTATAGAACAATTTCCAACCTCTTATTGGTCTTACACCCCCACAAAGCCCAGCCTGCAGAATGGCCCCTGAGGAGGGTCCACTGCAACTGCCCACAGGAATTTGCTTTCTGCTCTCATGCACTTCCATCCTCTCTCTTCAATTAGTCAGACAGCAGAGTAGCAACTCAATCAGTGTGTTCCAGGAGGTCACACTTTGGGAAGGCTAACAATAAATTAAATTTTCATTTTAGACCCTTAATAGCCCAATCAATAATTTAAGGAGCAAAAAAAAAAAACATTTTCTGGGAAAGCATTAGCTTAAAACTGAAAAGTAGCTGCTTCATCCCTTGGAAATGACACAATTTTAGTAAGGGTGGGGTAGAGGGAGCAGAGGCTGACACCCACCCTTCGCACATTCTTACTCCTTCTATCTTTGTCTGTCTGTCTGTCTGTCTCACTTTCACTCTCCCTTTTCTCTCCTTATTTATGCCCTTTCCTTCCTCCTTCCTCTCTCCTATTTAGTCTTGCCTCTTTCTTGCCCCCACTATACTTTGGCCACCTGATATAAAGAGCTGACTCATTGAAAAACACCCTGATTCTGGGAAAGATAGAAGGCAAAATGAGAAGGAGGCAGCAGAGGAGGAGACAGTTAGATAGCATCACCAACTCAATGATTCATATGAATTTGAGCAAACTCCAGACTATCTCCTGGAGGACACAGGAGCCTGGTGTCTGCAGTCCATGGAGTTGCACAGAGTTGGACACAACTTAGTAACTGAACAATTACTACTACTACTACTGCTAATAATGTTTTGTATTTTCTCATCTTTTTGAATATTGTGCTTGCTGGTGCAATAATTAATTAGCACTGTAACAAATATGCAGCTATGAATTATTTTTTCTTGGAAACAAATCAAAACCATTACCCACTAATGATGTTTAATTCCATTTTGAAGAATTAGTCGCATTTAAAATTGAAGATTCACCTTAAAGAAATTGCTTCAATTCAAATCATTTTTTTTTCAATGCGCTTGGCTGACTAAAAATGTTTAATTTAAAAATGTAAAAATAGACAAGATTCTAAGAGTTCCAAAGCTGTTTTTGAGAACTCACATGGTGGTTAACACTATATCCAAATATACTGCTAAAACCTTTGAACTGATTTCCAAGAAACTACTTCAAAATGTAATTTGTCTCCCTCTCTCACCCTCTCTAGTTGTTGCTGTTTGCAGGTACACTAAAAAAAAAAAAAAAATCATTTGGTTTTGGAACAAGTAACACTTCAAAGAAAGACAAAGACTTTTGCCTCAGAAGTCATTAATGTGTAATGTGGACTGGATTTTAGTACAAAGTCACAGCCTGAGGATCCAAATGCCCTGCACTTTTTCAATCATCTCAATGATGATTCAACCAAACAATGCAAAATTGTAACATAAATTAAACTTGTGAAAGAAAGTTAGCACTGGGGTGGTCCCTAATAGAAACATGGAGAGCATAAGACTAGCAAATATCAAAGGATAGATAACTTGTCTTCTTTCATCCTAAAGAAAAAGCAGTCTTTGGAGAGATTACTGATGTCAGCTGTAAAAGTATCCCCAAGTCCCATTCTTCACCCTACCTGCAAATCTCTCCAAAGCCTGTGTTTCAGGAGATTAGAGTTGTCACAAGAGAAAAATCCTTATTTGAAATCCTAGACTATGAGATCTTCATATTCTTTTTCAGGTTTTTTTTTAATTTATTTTATTGGAGGCAAATTACCTTACATTAATATATTGGTTGGTTTTGCCATACATTGACACGAATCCGCCCCAGGTGTACACGTGTTCCTTTTCTTGAACCCCCCTCCCACCTCCCTCTTCCCCTTATCCTCCCTCCAGGTCATCCCCGTGCACCAGCCCCAAGCATCCTGTATCAAGCGTCGAACCTGGACTGGTCACTTATGATAATATACATGCTACAATGCCGTTCTCCCCAATCATCCCACCTTCACCCTCTCCCACAGAGTCCCAAAGACTGTTCTATATACCTATGTCTCTTTTGCAGTCTCGTGTACAGGGTTAAGGTTACCATCTTTCTAAATTCCATATATATGCGTTAGTATACTGTATTGATGTTTTTCTTTCTGGCTTACTTCACTCTGTATAATTGGCTCCAATTTCATCCACCTCATTAAAACTGATTCAACTGAACTATTTGCTCACCTTTACATGGGAGGAGTAATGGCAGAACCTGATTTCTAGATCAGTTTGTGCACATTGATACTGTCTCTCCAGGTCCTCCCCTCTATCCTCCACTTGGAAGAATTACCCTGACAACCACCCCCAGGCACATCCTGTCTGCCTACTACACACACTGCCCTAGGACACAGCCCTGTGATCCACATCCACTTCTACCCAAATTTCCCAATCTTCGGTTCTTTCCCTATAGATTGGATCTCCAACTTTAGCTGCATCAAGACCACCTGCTAAAACAAAAAGTGCTCAGTTCCACTCCCAGAGTCAGATTCAGCAGGTCTAAATGAGGTTTGAGAATCTGCATTTCTGACAAGTGTTGTGAGATTATTCACCACTAGTCTCTTGGAACGGAGAAGGCAACGGCAAGCCACTCCAGTACTCTTGCCTAGAAAATCCCATGGACGGAGAAGCCTGGTAGGCTGCAGTCCATGCGGTCGCTACGAGTCAGACATGACTGAGCGACTTCACTTTCCCTTTTCACTTTCACATATTGGAGAAGGAAATGGCAACCCACTCCAGTGTTCTTGCCTGGAGAATCCCAGGGATGGGGGAGCCTGATGGGCTGCCGTCTATGGGGTCACACAGAGTCGGACACGACTGAAGTGACTTAGCAGCAGCAGCAGCAGCAGCAGTCTCTTGGAAATCTTCACATCTTGTCAGTTGCAAAGGCAATGACTTCCTTTATTCTAGACTGCTTTTCTAGAAAAGTGTTCTTTTCAAGAACACCTGTAGAGTGAACAGCCTTAGAAGATGGAGCTAGTAAAAGGCAGGTTTATTAACTGTCCTGTATAACAAAGATAATAATGTCTCTCTCCTCAGGGCAAAGTTCAGGCAGACCTCCTGTCCATTATAAAAGATGAGGATTCCCTAAAGTCACCATTCTCCTGTAATATAAGCAACTATGTGGGCAGGCATTATCTGCTCCTTTTGGCATTAGCCTGTGAGAATTAAAGCTCAGAGACAGATATTCCATATTACATATTTAATTTATCCATAAGATTTTTTTTTCTATATCTCCTTTCTAGTACATTCCTTGAGGCCCAGGACACCTATTGTATTCACTTCACTATTGTTCCCAGTACTTAAAACAGAGTCAAGTACATAATAGATGCTCAATAAATACTTTTTTCAATGAATGAATACATTCATAAAAAGTAAATGGGTAATAATAACCCAGTAAAATTAGCACAACTCAAGTGAATTTGAGTTAAATATCAATAACCTCAGATATTCAGATGACACCACCCTTATGGCAGAGAGTGAAGAGGAACTAAAAAAAGCCTCTTGAGGAAAGTGAAAGAGGAGAGTGCAAAGGTTGGCTTGAAGCTCAACATTCAGAAATCGAAGATCATGGCATCTGGTCCCATCACGTCACGGGAAATAGATGGGGAAACAGTGTCAGACTTTATTTTTTTGGGCTCCAAAATCACTGTGGATGCTGATTGCAGCCATGATAGTATATTAAAAAGCAGAAACATTACTTTGCCAACCAAGGTCAACCACAGTCAAGGCTATGGTTTTTCCCGTGGTCATGTATGGATGTGAGAGTTGGACTGTGAAGAAAGCTGATCACCGGAGAATTGATGCTTTTGAACTGTGGTGCTGGAGAAGACTCTTGAGAGTCCCTTGTACTGCGAGGAGATCCAACCAGTCCATTCTAAAGGAGATCAATCCTGGGTGTTCATTGGAAGGACTGATGCTAAAGTTGAAACTCCAATATTTTGGCCACTTCATGCAAAGAGCTGACTCACTGGAAAAGAGTCTGATGCTGGGAAGGATTGGGGGCGGGAGGAGAAGAGGACGACAGAGAATGAGATGGCTGGATGGCATCACCGACTCGATGGACATGAGTTTGAGTGAACTCCGGGAGTTGGTGATGGACAGGGAGGCCTGGCATGCTGTGATTCATGGGGTCGCAAAGATTCGGTCACCACTGAGCGACTGAACTGAACTGAACAAGTGCATTTATTAGGTGAGAAAAAGAAGGATGGGAGATTTTTGGATAATGGCCAAAAATCACAGAGCTAGGAAACTGCAGAGTTGGGATTTAAATTTAAGCCTCCCAGTTCTCCCACCTAAACTTGTAACCACTATATTCTATATCCTCTCTAATGTACACATGTGTGTCTGTGACAAGACTCAGAAAAGTAAGCAAGCACCCATCGGTGGGTAGTGGCTATTCAGTGATCTCAGTGACTGTGTTTCTCTTTCTATATAATTAACATTTTGTAAATTTTCTACCAAAAAACACCTCTGCATAGAAATATTTTATATATGTGTGTATATATATATATTCATTTACATACAAATATGTGTGTGAAATTTGCTTCAGTTGAGTTCAGTTCAGTCGCTCAGTCATGTCCGACTCTTAGCGACCCCATGAACCACAGCACGCCAGGCCTCCCTGTCCATCACCAACTCCCGGAGTTCACTCAAACTCATGTCTATCAAGTCGGTGATGCCATCCAGCCATCTCATTCTCTGTCATCCCCGTCTCCTCCCACCCCCAATCCCTCCCAGCATCAGAGTCTTTTCCAGTGAGTCAACGCGTCGCATGAGGTGGCCAAAGTATTGGAGTTTCAGCTTTAGCATAAGTCCTTCCAATGAACACCCAGGATTGATCTCCTTTAGAATGGACTGGTTGGATCTCCTTGCAGTCCAAGGGACTCTCAAGAGTCTTCTCCAGCACCACAGTTCAAAAGCATCAATTCTCCGGCGATCAGCTTTCTTCACAGTCCAACTCTCACATTCATACATGACCACGGGAAAAACCATTGCCTTGACTAGACAGACCTTGGTTGGCAAAGTAATGTCTCTACTTTTCAATATGCTATCTAGGCTGGTCATAACTTCCCTTCCACGGAGTAAGCGTCTTTTAATTTCATGGCTGAAATCAGCATCCGCAGTGATCTTGGGGCCCAAAAAAATAAAGTCTGACACGGTTTCCACTGTTTCCCCATCTATTTCCCATGACGTGATGGGATCAGATGCCATGATCTTTGTTTTCTGAATGTTGAGCTTCAAGCCAACCTTTTCACTCTCCTCTTTCACTTTCATCAAGAGGCCTTTGAGTTCCTCTTCACTTTCTGCCATTAGGGTGGTGTCATCTGCATATCTGAGGTTACTGATATTTCTCCCAGCAATCTTGATTCCAGCTTGTGCTTCTTCCAGCCCAGTTCCTCATGATGTACTCTGCATATAAGTTAAATAAGCAGGGTGACAATATACAACCTTGACATACTCCTTTTCCTATTTGGAACCAGTCTGTTGTTCCATGTCCAGTTCTAACTGTTGCTTCCTGACCTGCATACAGGTTTCTCAAGAGGCAGGTCAGGTGGTCTGGGATTCCCATCTCTTTCAGAATTTTCCACAGTTTATTGTGATCCACACAGTCAAAGGCTTTGGCATAGTCAATGAAGCAGAAATAGATGTTTTTCTGGAACTCTCTTGCTTTCTCCATAATCCAGCGGATGTTTGCAATTTGATCTCTGGTGCCTCTGTCATTTCTAAAACCTGCTTGAACATCTGGAAGTTCATGATTCACATATTGCTGAAGCCTGGCTTGGAGAATTTTGAGCATGACTTTACTAGCGTGTGAGATGAATGCAATTGTGCAGTAGTTTGAGCATTCTTTGGCATTGCCTTTCTTTGGGATTGGAATGAAGACTGACCTTTTCCAGTCCTGTGGCCATTGCTGAGTTTTCCAAATTTGCTGACATATTGAGTGCAGCACTTTCACAGCATCATCTTTCAGGATTTGAAATAGCTCAATTGGAATTCCATCACCTCCACTAGCTTTGTTCGTTGGATGCTCTCTAAGGCCCACTTGACTTCACATTCCAAGATGTCTGGTTCCAGGTGAGTGATCACGCCATCGTGATTATCTTCATCATGAAGATCTTTTTTGTACAGTTCTTCTGTGTATTCTTGCCACCTCTTCTTAATATCTTCTGCTTCTGTTAGGTCCATACCATTTCTGTCCTTTATCGAGCCCATCTTTGCATGAAATGCACAAGCCATGACGTGTGGGGCCACCCAAGACGGACGATTCATGGTGGAGAGGTCTGACAGAATGTGGTCCACTGGAGAAGGGAATGGCAAACCACTTCAGTATACTTGCCTTGAGAACCCCATGAACAGTATCAACAGGCAAAATGATAGGATACTGAATGAGGAATTCCCCAGGTCGGTAGGTGCCCAGTATGCTACTGGAGATCAGTGGAGAAATAACTCCAGAAAGAATGAAGGGATGGAGCCAAAGCGAAACAAATACCCAGTTGTGGATGTGACTGGTGATAGAAGCAAGGTCCAATGCTGTAAAGAGCAATATTGCATAGGAACCTGGAATGTTAGGTCCATGAATCAAGGGAAATTGGAAGTGGTCAAACAGGAGATGGCAAGAGTGAACATAGACATTCTAGGAATCAGTGAATTAAAATGGACTGGAATGGGTGAATTTAACTCAGATGACCATTATATCTACTACTGTGGGCAGGAATCCCTTAGAAGAAATGAAGTAGCCATCATGGTCAACAAAAGAGTCCGAAATGCAGTACTTGGATGCAATCTCAAAAACAACAGAATGATTTCTGTTCATTTCCAAGGCAAACCATTCAATATTACAGTAATCCAAGTCTATGCTCCAACCAGTAATGCTGAAGAAGCCGAAGTTGAACGGTTCTGTGAAGACCTACAAGACCTTTTAGAGCTAACACCCAAAAACGATGTCCTTTTCATTATAGGGGACTGGAATGCGAAAGGAGGAAGTCAAGAAATACCTGGAGTAACAGGCAAATTTGGCCTTGGAGCATGAAATGAAGCAGGGCAAAGGCTAATAGAGTTTTGCCAAGAGAACGCACTGATCATAGCAAACACCCTCTTCCAAGAACACAAGAGAAGACTCTACACATGGACATCACCAGATGGTCAACACCGAAATCAGATTGATTATATTCTTTGCAGCCAAAGATGGAGAAGCTCTATACAGTTAGCAAAAACAAGACCAGGAGCTGACTGCGGCTCAGATCATGAACTCCTTATTGCCAAATTCAGACTTAAATTGAAGAAAGTAGGGAAAACCACTAGACCATTCAGATATGACCTAAATCAAATCCCTTATGATTATACAGTTTAAGTAAGAATAGATTTAAGGGACTAGATCTGATAGATAGAGTGCCTGATGAACTCTGGACGGAGATTCGTGACATTGTACAGGAGACAGGGACCAAGACCATCCCCATGGAAAAGAAATGCAAAAAAGAAAAATGGCTGTCTGAGGAGGCCTTACAAATAGCTGTGAAAAGAAGAGAAGCGAAAAGTAAAGGAGAAAAGGAAAGATATAAGCATCTGAATGCAGAGTTCCAAAGAATAGCAAGGAGAGATAAGAAAGCCTTCCTCAGCGATCAATGCAAAGAAATAGAGGAAAACAACAGAATAGGAAAAACAAGAGGTCTTTTCAAGAAAATTAGAGATATCAAGGGAACATTTCATGCAAAGATGGGCTCGATAAAGGACAGAAATGGTATGGACCTAACAGATATTTGCTTAGTTGTGACCAACTCTCTGTGACCTCATGGACTGTAGCCATCCAGGCACCTTTGTCCATGGAATTCTCCAGGCAAAATTGCTGGAGTGGGTTTCATTCCCTTCTCCAGAGGATCTTCCTGACTCAGGATTCAAACTGGGGTCTCCTGCATTGCAGTCAGATTCTTTACCTAATCTGAGCCACCTGGGAAGCCCATACGTATGTATACCTAAACAAACACATGAAAAGATGCTCAACATCACTCATAATCAGAGAAATGCAAATCAAAACCACAATGAGGTACCATTTCATGCCAGTCAGAATGGCTGCTATCCAAAAGTCTACATGCAATAAATGCTGGAGAGGATGTGGAGAAAAGGGAACCCTCTTACACTGTTGGTGGGAATGCAAACTAGTACAGCCACCATGGAGAACAGTGTGGAGATTCCTTAAAAAACTGGAAATAGAACTGCCATACGACCCAGCAATATTGGGCATACACACTGAGGAAACCAGAATTGAAAGAGACACATGTACTCCAGTGTTCATCGCAGCACTGTTTATTATAGCCAGGACATGGAAGCAACCTAGATGTCCATCTGCAGACATATGGATAAGAAAGCTGTGGTACATATACACAATGGAGTATTATTCAGCAATTAAAAAGAATACATTTGAATCAGTTCTAATGAGGTGGATGAAACTGGAGCCTATTATACAGAGTGAAGTAAGCCAGAAAGAGAAACACCAATACAGTATACTAATGCATATATATAGAATTTAGAAAGATGGTAACGATAACCCTGTATGAGAGATAGCAAAAGAGACACAGATTTATAGAAGAGTCTTTTGGACTCTGTGGAAGAGGGCGAGGGTGGGATAATTTGGGAGAATGGAATTGAAACATGTACATTTTCATATGTGAAACAAATCACCAGTCCAGGTTCAATGCATGATACAGGATGCTCGGGGCTGGTGCACTGGGGTGACCCAGAGGGATGGGATGGGGAGGGAGGTGGGAGGGGGGTTCAGGATGGGGAACACATGTACACCCGGGGTGGATTCACTTCAATGTATGGCAAAACCAATACAATATTGTAAAGTAATTAACCTTCAATTAAAATAAATAAATTTTTAAAAATTTTTATGAGAAAAATAATTTTATCTTTTAAAAATTTAAGGAGTGAAATTATTTCAATGCTGTTTCTGCCACCAAAAATATTTTAGGAATATCTCCTCTGGAATTGCCTTCAGAGATAGTGGTCACGTTACATGAAAATGACTCCCAACACTGTGCCACACTTCACTTTGATCCAAAATAGTCATTTAATGGTTCGGACTTTGTCTGATTCAAATTATTACTATTTTTTCCCCAAAATCAAGTTGTCTCCTATGGACAAAGATTTTCAATTGCTGAAGTACTTAAAAGAAGTTTACATAAATTCTAAAGAAGACAATCCTTAGTGTAAGTTCTAAAAATAATCCTGAGAATCTTTAGAATCAGTGGCTTAGTCTCTGGAGACTCTTAAACATTAACTACACTTATCACCATATATAACTTTTAAAAGACAATCTCCTTAAATCATTATAATAGCATAGGTTTTCCTTTCTTATTATTCTTTGAACAGTGATCATCCTCATGTCTGGCTACTCTAACATGATGCCAGCTAGTAAGAGTCCTCCCCATCCCCCACATTCACTCACTATGACAGCCCACAGTTTATTGGAAACAGAGTGAAGGAGTTATACCTCCCACAGTAGCATTTGGACCCACATAATTTATATTCACTAAGATAATCAGTCTGTGATCATTAAAAGAACACTGCACTTGTTTACAGTTCTCAAGCATTCGGGACATTCTCCTTTGCTCATTATACCCAATTAGAAATTTGAATTAAGGTTTCCATTAAGCAAACATTGATCTCTTTTCCCATGTTCATTATGGAACAGCAGCCAACAAGCCTCTTTAATTTCCTTCCAAGTTTTGTATATAAGTTGAATTGTTGAGAATGGGGTTAGGTAATGTAATTGTTCCTCCTCTGTGTGTTTGGGATAGTTGGTAAGAAAGAGTACAACTCAATCAAAACTCTACTTTCTGCAAACCATTATAATTGTACAATTTTATTCCCTTATTGTATCCCATTTGGAGATATAAAATTTAGAGAATTTTGTAAGAATCAAAATATACCTTCTGAACATTGACTTTATAAATAATAGTATAATGAAAAGAACCTCACTTTGGAAATCAAGCTGGATTCATGTCTCAGTTCTACTTACTAGCTAGAGAACCTGGTGGAAGCTATCAAACTTCTCTGAGTTCAGGTTTTTTCACTGGTAAAAAAAAGATTTATAATACCAGTGCTAACTACCTAATGAAAGAATTATCAATATCCAGTGAGATAATATACATATGAAAATGTTGATAATGTTTATTATTTAGAATTAACAGTCACATAATCAAATCTCACTGAAGGTAATCTACAAAGACATACCTAATTTATAATTTGACGTTCCAGAAATGCTTCATTATTATACTGTCTAATGTATCATTGGAACATTTAATCTATCAACAAAGAGCATAATAGGAGGACAGCTTCTATTTAATCATGCAAGAATAATTGTAGTAGGAAGGTTACACTTGAAACATCCGCTCCTAGGGGTGGGAGAAGGGGATGTATTATGCTTCAGCTTTCAAATTCACAGAAATGAATCCTTCATTCTTGTGTGGCATTTCACAATGTTTTTGTCCTGGGAAAGAGGTGGGGCAGGGGCTGCAGAAAGAGGGACAAATTGGAAAGGTCTCATTTCTTTTCAATTACTATAGCCAGACTCCAAGGACATCATTCACAATGGGTAGTACATGGAGACGCTCCCTCCAGAAAACACTTTAATTATGGGCTGCTGGCATGTGTCCAGGAGGGAGCTGGCTATCTATCTGAGGCTGGGAAGTGGGAGCAAGGCTTTCAATCAGCCAGATTCAGAAAAGGGAATGCCCGGGGGGGGACACAAAGTAATTACTATCATCAAGAGCAATTGCAACAATACTGGAGTTGGGCTCCTGGTTGTTCACAAACAAGCAATTCCTTTTGTGCGACATTCATGTTGACCCTCTCATACAGAAGCTCCAGAAGGAAAAAAAGCAAAATATAACCTTTTCCTTCTTAATCATCAACATTTAGCAGGGTAAATGTCATCTGCTGTCTGACTTTTCATTAACCATATAAAATCCTGGGAAATGGTCCCTGCTCTTAGAGACATGCTTTTTATTATTATTATTTTTTTAAATGAGTTCTCCTTCTTTTCGCCTTAAAAAATAACAACCTCCTTTGCACGTCACCCCCAACTACCAACTCTCCACCCTCCCTATAGGGATTGCTAGAGGTGGGCATGCCTGCAACCTCTTCATCAGAAGTTTCTTAAGGCAGGATTATTGGAAGCAAATAGGGTAACTAGGCTAACAAGGAGACTCAATTTAACTGTCATCAGGAAATCATAAAATAGCTTATCAGAGATTGAATGTGAAGGAAAGACACCGAGGATTGTCGTTTAAGAAGCAGTAGGTTAAACTGTGTGGGGAAGATTTCCTTCAGCTCATTAGTACTTGAAGTCACAAGCATTTAAGGATCTAAGACCCGCCAGGGGAACAAGTCTGCCTTCGGTTCTCCTGCTGGAGAGTGATTAGCTGGAATTAACAAGAGCACCACTAGGGATTTCATCCTGAATCAATTCAAACAACAGAGTTACCATAACACAGAAATCTTAGGAAACTGTTCACCTGGCTTTGCCACCTCGTATGCACACCGTGGAGGGGTGTGTGCGTCTGGCATTTTCTCTCTGGAGCAGAATGTCACTGGGAAATTATTGAGATAAAAACACATTCACCCTGCACCTGTCACGGAGCCATGCCATGATGAGAAAAATTACCCAGTGGTGCCTGGTTTCGTGAACATCCCCATTTCAAACCTGCCCTGCCACTCATTTATTTGTAGTTCCATTAGCAAATTCCCTTAGGCGGGGTTAATGTTTTGGGGGGAGGAGGGTGGAAAGCCATCAGTCAACTATTAGCTTCAGCAAGTATTTCACCAGTCTGATTCATTTTGTCTAAGCTGACAGTCATACAGTGTGGGACAAGGACCATGACCAAACTCCAGTTTTAGGTGGCCCTCATCTAAACTCGGACACAATCTCTGTAATGCATCAGACATACTCCTCCATAGACGGTATTCAAGTAACAGAGGCCCCCAAAAGCCAGCTTGCTAAAAGGAATGGATGATCCTAATCAAATCAGATTTCAGGCATTTAGTTTGAATTCTGCATAGCCCTAGATTTGTCACTAAAAATATTACAAGAAGAGCTTGGGATTGCCGTCAGAAAACCTGAGTTTAAATCCTAGCTTTATAACAAAATGGGCTTCCCTTGTGACTCAGCTAGTAAAGAAACTGCCTGCAATGCAGGAGACCTGGGTCTGATCCCTGGGTTGGGAAGATCCCCTGGAGAAGGGAAAGGCTACCCACTCCAGTATTCTGGCCTAGAGAATTCCATTGACTGTATAGTCCATGGGGTCGCAGAGAGTCGGACACGACTGAGCGACTTCCACTATCACTAACATGGAGAGCCACAAAGCCTACTTCTTGTGTTTCAAACCAAGAGGAAGCCATCAAGGTTCCAGCCTAAAGTGTGGGATGATTGCTAAATATGCTTTATTTAGGAATAATAGTAAATTACATATTTAGGACTTCCCTGGTGGCTCAGAGGGTAAAACTTCTGCCTACAGTGCGGGAGACCCGGATTCAATCCCTGAGTCGGGAAGATCTCCCGGAGAAGGAAATGGCAACCCACTCCAGTATTCTTGCCTGGAAAATCCCATGGATGGAGTAGCCTGGTAGGCTACAGTCCATGGGGTCGCAAAGAGTCAGACACGACTGAGCGACTTCACTTTCACTTTTATAACAAAGCATATGACTCTGAGCCAGTCACTCAAGCTCTGGAGCTCATCCATACACATGGAAATGATCAGGAGAGAACCTTCCTCACAGGGTTAGAATAGACATCAGCCCAAGCAACATATTTTAAACATGCTGGAAGATATGAAGCAAAGAGATTTGATTGAATGGATACTCAACTCAAAATTACCCCAATGTCAGCTCATTTAAAAATAACAATGATTAAGTAAAATCATGGCATGGATTTTTGTATGATCAATTAATCTTTTCTTCAAAATACAAGAGTAAATGCATTTTTGATTCCTTAAATATTCCCATTAATTGGGCTGCAGTTTATTTATGTAATAGTGTATGTAATACACTACAGTGGATCTGTAGTCTTGGCGGAAAGCAATTGGCTATCTTCAACAGAACAGATATACTTAAAGTTTATCAGTGAAGCACAGAATTTAAAAGAGGTTTAAAAACCGGACATTGAATGTAGCAGGTGACAAGGTCTCTCTCCTTGACCAAATTTTAATTAGACTCCTCTGAGCTATATGTTCTCTACTAGGCCTTAATCTCTGTCTTTGGCCTGTTTAGTCTAGTTTTAGCAAGAATCCTGCTCAGCCAATTTGTAAGAATCCCCCAGCCTTAATGTCTTGTCACCCTTCATATCTAATCAAGTTCCTCACCCCTGATATTGAATATATAAGTCCTTGGCCCGCCTTTAGCAATAATCCTACTAGGTCAGTTTAGCAAGAAACTCCCTACCACTGGTGTCTCCTCCTAGTGCTTTTCTACCCAGTGACACCTTCTGACCCTGACCCTGGGCTGCAAATACCAGGCTATTCCTTACTGGATTCAGAGCTGAGCACCATCTCTCTTCCTTATTACAGTAATCATAATTAACTCCTATTACAGTAAACTTTGATAAAGTGTTCCTTAACCTTTCAGCAGTGTCAGAACAATTTTCTTTAACAAAGGAAAGATCAAGAATGCAAACACATCTTAGCAAGAGTGGTTTCTTCTCCCACCAGAAGCACCACCATGACATCTTGGAGGTCTCCCAACTTCTCCTGGCCTTTGCAGCTGCTGCTGCTGCTGAGTCACTTCAGTCGTGTCCGACTCTGTGTGACCCTTAGACGGAAGCCCACCAGGCTCCCCCATCCCTGGGATTCTCCAGGCAAGAACACTGGAATGGGTTGCCATTTCCTTCTCCAATGTGTGAAAGTGAAAAGTGAAAGTGAAGTCGCTCAGTCGTGTCCGACCCTTAGCGACCCCATGGACTGCAGCCTACCAGGCTCCTCCATCCATGGGATTTTCTAGGCAAGAGTACTGGAGTGGCTTGCCATTGCCTTCTCCGGGCCTTTGCAGCACTTGCTCTCAATTCCAAATCTGAGATGGAAGCATCATATTAGGTTACCTGCCCAATACCCAGCTATCAGGTAGTGGAAAGAGGGACAGCTTTCTCTTTAGATTCCATGGGTAGAGACGAAGCATGCGGGATGTTTCCCAAAACAAAAAGAAGGATTAAATGTTGAGCAGCCCAAAATACCAGTTTTCTAATGTGAATATCTACTAGATGTGGCCTGTGTACCAAATACTTTTCATATGCCATTAAGTTAATTCTCAAAACCACCTGTGAAGATGGAGTGTATTATGCCCACATTAAGATGAAGAAACAGACTCCAATAAATTTAGTGCCTTTTCAAGAATTATACATCCCCTAAGTGCTAAGAATTATACACCTCCTAATTATATGTCATGTATGGATGTGAGAGTTGGACTGTAAAGAAAGCTGATCGTCGAAGAATTGATGCTTTTGAACTGTGGTACTGGAGAAGACTCTTAAGAGTCCCTTGGACTGCGAGGAGAGCCAACCAGTCCATTCTAAAGGAGATCGATCCTGGGTGTTCATTGGAAGGACTGATGCTAAAGCTGAAACTCCAATACTTTGGCCACCTCATGAGACGAGTTGACTCACTGGAAAAGAGTCTGATGCTGGGAGGGATTAGGGGTGGGAGGAGACGGGGATGACAGAGAATGAGATGGCTGGATGGCATCACCGACTCGATGGACATGAGTTTGAGTGAGCTCCAGGAGTTGGTGATGGACAGGGAGGCCTGGCGTGCTGTGGTTCATGGGGTCGCAAAGAGTCGGACACGACTGAGCGACTGAACTGAACTGAACTGAATTATACATCTCCTAAAGTCTGTTTGACCTTATCTTTCATGCCATTGAGCTGGCACTCATAAAAACTGATTTGAGTGTTGGGCCCAGGGCTGAACAAAAATTATTCAGAACAGGACCTTGTGAACAAACATGAGAGTAAAAGGGAATGATGAGAAATAAATCAGGTTCTCCTTTTCCCTCTGTTTGCGTGCGCCTCACACAGTAGAAAGCAGCAGCATCTCTTTCGGGCCAGTGTGCTCTAGTGGCTCACTTGCCACCGCTGCAGAAACTGCACCCTGCCCTTGAATAAGAGGCACAGTGTTATCATCTCTGTGCTGGATGAACCTTTGCTCCGGAGATGCTGAACCTCCCTGTGCCATGAATATGTATGATTTATCTTCACTAAGCACAGATGGAGATCAGTTTGACCTGAGGATGATTCCAATCAAAAAAGTCTCTGTCCTCTCCCTCAAAATTTTTCTCCCTTGCAAACTGATGACATTCAAAACAATAATGGAAATTGCTGATTGTGTGCTTTATGTCTTAACATTCTAACCACTTTTACTCGTATAGATATGGGCAATGGAGAGATGAATAATCATTTGAATTTCATCTCTAAAAACCTTTCAGACACAATTATAAATATTTTTTTTCTTCAACTCTCTGGGCAAGGTAGAATAGTTAAATACAAAGATGAAAAATAAAAGCTGGGCTAGAATTTTTGCTTCAGTTCAGTTCAGTTCAGTTCAGTCGTTCAGTCATGTCCGACTCTTTGCAACCCCATGAATCACAGCACGCCAGGCCTCCCTGTCCATCACCAACTCCCAGAGCTCACTCAAACTCATGTCCACAGAGTCGGTGATGCCATCCAGCCAGCTCATTCTCTGTCGTCCCCTTCTCCTCCCACCCCCAATCCCTCCCAGCATCAGACTCTTTTCCAGTGAGTCAACTCGTCGCATGAGGTGGCCAAAGTATTGGAGTTTCAGCTTTAGCATCAGTCCTTCCAATGAACACCCAGGATTGATCTCCTTTAGAATGGACTGGTTTGACCTCCTTGCTTAGCTACTTATTAACTGAGTATCTTAGAGAAAGTCACTTAACCTCTCTGAGCCCCCATTTTTTCCATTTGTAAAATGGGAATAAGAACAGTACAGACTTTATAAGACTATTATGAGAACTTTGCATAGTACCTACCATGTAATAAGCATTAAACAAAAGTAATTATTATCTTCATTTTACAAAGAGAACTTGGAAAAATTAAGTAAATTGCTAAGATCATACGCAGTGACAAAAGACTAAACCCTGTCTTTTGGTTTTAAAAACAGAAGATTTTTAATTATATCTCTACATCTTACATTTCCAATCCCAACATTTTGTAGCTTTTTCACACACACTAACTTGCTGATTCATACTTATTCTTGAATCCACTATATTAGTAAAGAGAGTAAGAAATTCTGCTCTGGGACCAACAGGTCTGCAGTCTCTGAACATAAGTAGTCTTTCACTGATTGCTGCCCTTAGCTGAGCACATCTCCAGCATCTCTCCTTTTCATTAGTACTCTGTTAAGAACACATTTCTCCGTGTTTGCATTCAAAAATTTCCCAAATTTCTGTTTTTGTGTGACCTCGCTAGTGAATTCTTTACATTTACTGCCTGCTGGATGAAGTAGGACTTCCTCACCTAGGGTGTACTAACACTCCACAAATGACTTTCTATCCAAGTACAAAATGTAACTGTGATCCACAGATTCATGGAAATAACTGAGGGAAAGTAGTCTGGGAAGAGACATAAGTGCAATACACAAAAAACGGAAGATGCTCATATCTTCATACAGGAAAAAAAAAAACAAAACAGTTACCAACAAAGCCCCAGAGATGGCAAATTCTAGGCAGCATTATGAAAAGTTTAGAAATAAAGGAATGAAATATTATTCTCCCTATGTACACCACACCAGAATTCAGGCAAAGAGCCCTGAGAAAACTAGAAGGCAACTTAACTGTCAAAAATTGTTAGATCATTGACTCTAATGGCTTTTAAAAACATACAAATGTGGGAAATAAATTCATGATGAGGTGAATGTATATTTTCTGCAAATGTACTAATGGTAGTGATGCACACTTACACAGAACTGTAACTCTGATACAAATGTAACTACATAGTTTTTCATATCCTCTGATACGCTGTCTATTCTCCTTTCTGCATCATGTAGGTCTTCTTGACATTGTAATTGAATAACTTTCTACCCAGACAGATCTCCTGGGTGTTCAAGTCCCTCTTGTCTTCTCTTCCATTTTTGTTTATTCATTCACACCAACTTGATTCATCTTTGTGCATATATTACCTCATCTCCATTATTTATCTAGAGGGAAATGATTAATATAAGTAGAAATGCAAGATTATATTTCCCTTCAAATTATCTCCCATCTCACAGTTCTTGCCAAAGAATGTTTCAAGGATTAAAAATATGTACAACTAGACAACCATATGTTAAAAGGTATTAACATGCCACTATCTTGGCATGTGTCTGACCTCAGAGATTTATTTCAAGTTGAAAAAATCTTAGGTGATGAAAAAAAAAGAACTATGATGAAACCAATTAGTAAACACCTATATTTAGTGTTTTTAATATGTTTTTGATTTAATAAAAATATAAATCAAATTGAATAATTCTATTCAAACTAATATAAAACTGAATCATGGCTTAATACAATATTTAAAAAGTAATTTTCAGACGAGATCGGGCGCGTTCAGGGTGGTATGGCCGTAGACAGGGTGGTAAAAAGACATAAAAGGAATACAAATTGGAAAAGAAGAAGTAAAGCTTTCACTGTTTGCTGATGACATGATCCTCTACACAGAAAACCCTAAAGACTCTACCAGAAAACTACTAGAGCTAATCAATGATTACAGCAAAGTTGCAGGATATAAAATCAACACACAGAAATCCCTTGCATTCCTATACACTAATAATGAGAAAATAGAAAGAGAAATTAAGGAAACTATTCCATTCACTGTTGCAATGAAAACAATTAAATACTTAGGAATATATCTACCTAAGGAAACAAAAGACTTGTACATAGAAAACTATAAAACACTAGTGAAAGTAATCAAAGAGGACATGAATAGATGGAGAAATATACCATGTTCGTGGATTGGAAGAATAAATATTGTAAAAATGAGTATACTACCCAAAGTAATTTATACATTCAATGCAATCCCTATCAAGCTACCAACAATATTTTTCACAGAACTAGAACAAATAATCTCACAATTTGTATGGAAATACAAAAAACCTCGAATAGCCAAAGTAATCTTGAGGAAGAAGAATGGAACTGGGGGAATTAACCTGCCGGACTTCAGGCTCTATTACAAAGCCACAGTCATCAAGACAGTATGGTACTGGCATAAAGACAGAAATATAGATCAATGGAACAAAATAGAAAGCCCAGAGATAAACCCACGCTCCTATGGACACCTTATCTTCGACAAAGGAGGCAAGAATATAAAATGGAGAAAAGACAGTCTCTTTAACAAGTGGTGCTGGGAAAACTGGTCAGCCACTTGTAAAAGAATGAAACTAGAACACTTCCTAACACCATACACCAAAATAAACTCAAAATGGATTAAAGATCTAAATGTAAGACCAGAAACTATAAAACTCCTAGAGGAGAACGTAGGCAAAACACTCTCCGACATAAATCACAGCAGGATCCTCCAAGACCCACCTCCCAGAATATTGGAAATAAAAGCAAAAATAAACAAATGGGACCTAATTAAAATCAAAAGCTTCTGCACAGCAAAGGAAACTCTAAGCAAGGTGAGAAGACAACCTTCAGAATGGGAGACAATAATTGCAAATGAAGCAACTGATAAAGGACTAATCTCCAAATTATACAAGCAGCTCCTGCAGCTTAATTCCAGAAAACTAAGTGACCCAATCAAAAAATGGGCCAAAGAACTAAACAGACCTTTCTCCAAAGAAGACATAAAGATGGCTAATAAACACATGAAAAAATGCTCAACATCCCTCATCGTCAGAGAAATGCAAATCAAAACCACAATGAGATACCATTTCACACCAGTCAGAATGGCTGCTATCCAAAAGTCTACATGCAATAAGTGCTGGAGAGGGTGTGGAGAGAAGGGAACCCTCTTACACTGTTGGTGGGAATGCAAACTAGTACAGCCACTATGGAGAACAGTGTGGAGATTCCTCAGAAAACTGGAAATAGAACTGCCATATGATCCAGCGATCGCACTCCTGGGCATACACACCGAGGAAACCAGAATTGAAAGAGACACATGTACTCCAATGTTCATCGCAGCACTGTTTATAATAGCCAGGACATGGAAGCAACCTAGATGTCCATCTGCAGATGAATGGATAAGAAAGCTTTGGTACATATACACAATGGAGTATTTCTCAGCCATCAAAAAGAATGCATTTGATTCAGTTTTAATGAGGTGGATGAAATTGGAGCCAATTATACAGAGTGAAGTAAGCCAGAAAGAAGAACATCAATACCGTATATTAACGCATATATATGGAATTTAGAAAAATGGTAACCTGAACCCTGTATAAGAGACTGCAAAAGAGACATAGGCATTGAGAACAGTCTTTGGGACTCTGTGGGAGAGGGTGAAGGTGGAATGATTGGAGAGAATGGAATTGTAGCATGTATATTATCATAAGTGACCAGTCCAGGTTCGACGCATAAATTTTCCTCTGTTCATTTCTTTGCATTTGTGCTTTTTTAATAAAATTCTTTTTTAAATTTAAAAAATAAAAAATAAAAAGTAATTTTCTAGTCATGTATATAATCCCGGACAGACATTTGGCAAAATACATTATGTGTGAACTACAGCTGTTTACAGCAGAATAAGATGTCTTATTGGTCAAGGCTAAAAGTCACAAGGAAATGACAAAAGGATAATACTATTTAGCATACGGATAGTACTTCTCGAAGGTTTATTGCCAGGTGCAATACTAAGCACTATACAGTATACTGTTCCTTTTAAAAAGTACAACAGCACTATTCTTGTGTCCGTTTTAAATATAGGAAACACAAAAAGGTTAAGATCAGCCAAGGGTAAGGGTTTCACCTCAGCTAAATATTAGAATGGAGGACAGACACATCTATCTGACTGCTTTTAAAAACACACACTCTAAGTTGAACTTATTCAATATTTTCATCCAAAAATATTTATTGAGACCTCTGCAGTGCTGGGTTGCTGCTGCTAAGTCACTTCAGAGCTCAATAATTTGGTGACACAGGATTAAGCAAGAAAGGCAAAATCACTGCCCTCTTCAAACATCTTCTTTAAGGAGCAAATGAAAAATCAATACATAAACTAGTGAACAAGATAGCTGCAAATGGTGGTAAGCGCTGAAATAAACCAGATGATGAGCCAAAGAGTAAGAGATGAGGACAGTTGGCAATTCCTGTTGGTAGCGTTAGGAGGCCTTACTGAGGGAGGTGACAGTGAAACCATGTCCAGAACCATGAGAAGTCCTCTGACACAAGGAGCCTGGAGGCAGAATCCTCTGAAAAGCCCCACCCAGGAGTCCTGCTAAGAGGTCAGAAAAACAGAATGAATGCCACAGCAGATGGAGCATAGCATGGGAAGGAAGGCAAGCAGGCCTGGTAGGGGTTGAGATTGGATACAGGCAGGACCTAATCTCTTGAGAACACATTGTCATGTAAAAAGGGAAACATATGAACATAAAGATTTACTATCCTAATGCAAATAGCGCCAAGAGTTATATATTGAAAGACACTTACGTCAAACACTTTACAAGGGAAAATTGAGTCTGAATATCAATATAATACTAATACTTTTTAACATTTAGATAGGAAAAATATTTCATTTTCAATAGTAAATTTGTTTTGGTTTGAGCTATATGCTGTTGCTGTTGTTGTTGTTTAGTGGCTAAGTCATGTCTGACTCTTTTGTGGCCCCATGGACTGAAGCCCATTAGGCTCCTCTGTCTATGGGATTTCCCAGGCAAGAATACTGGAGTGGGTTGCCATTTTCTTCTCCAGGGAATCTTCCCAACCCAGATATTAAACCTGCATCTCTTGCATTGGCAGGTGGATTCATTTATTTACCATTCAGTTCAATCACTCAGTCGTGTCTGACTCTTTGCGACCCCATGGACTGCAGCACACCAGGCCTCCCTGTCCATCACCAACTCCCTGAGTTTACCCAAACTCATGTCCATTGAGTCGGTGATGCCATCCAACCATCTCATCCTCTGTCGTCCCCTTCCCCCACCTTCGATTTTTCCCAGCATCAGGGTCTTTTCAAATGAGTCAGCTCTTTGCATCAGGTAGCCAAAGTATTGGAGCAGGCAAAAATGATATATATCAAGTGCTATTTGTAGGTAAAGTGATGAATAATTTTAATTTTTCACACATGTATTTTCTAAATTTTCTCTTTTCTGTTTCATTTATATTTTTAAAGAAGCATAGTTAATTTACAATATTATAGTTAAGATATTAATTTCAGATATACACCATAGTGATTCAATATTTTAATAGCTTGTACTCCAAATTGCCAAAATATGCTGAATCATCATAAAAGCAAGAAAGTTCCAGAAAAACATATATTTCTGCTTTATTAACTATGCCAAAGCCTTTGACTGTGTGGATCACAATAAACTGTGGAACATTAGAACTAGACATGGAACAACAGACTGGTTCCAAATAGGAAAAGGAGTACGTCAAGGCTGTATATTGTCACCCTGCTTATTTAACTTCTATACAGAGTACATCATGTGAAATGCCGGGCTGGATGAAGCACAAGCTGGAATCAAGTTTGCCGGGAGATATATCAATAACCTCAGATATGCAAATGACACCACCCTTATGGCAGAAAGTGAAGAAGAACTAAAGAGCCTCTTGATGAAAGTGAAAGAGAAGGATGAAAAAGTTGGCTTAAAGCTCAATATTCAGAAAACTAAGATCATGGCATCTGGTCCCATCACTTCATGGAAAATAGATGGGGAAACAGTGAAAACAGTGACAGACTTTATTTTTCTGGGCTCAAATATCACTGCAGATAGTGATTGCAGCCATGAAATTAAAAGACATTTGCTCCTTGGAAGGAAAGTTATGACCAACCTAGACAGCATATTAAAAAGCAGAGACGTTACTTTGCCGACAAAGGTCCGTCTAGTCAAGGCTATGGTTTTTCCCATGGTCATGTATGGATGTGAGAGTTGGACTGTGAAGAAAGCTGATTGACGAAGAATTGATGCTTTTGAACTGTGGTGTTGGAGAAGAGTCTTAAGAGTCCTTTGGACTGCAAGGATATCCAATCAGTCCATCCTAAAGGAGACCAGGCTTGGGTGTTCATTGGAAGGACTGATGCTGAAGCTGAAACTCCAATACTTTGGCCACCTGATGCGAAGAGCTGACTCATTGGTAAAGACCCTTATGCTAGGAAAGGTTGAACACCGGAGGAGAAGGGGATGACAGAGGATGAGATGGTTGGATGGCATCACCGACTCAATGGACATGAGTTTGGGTAAACTCGGGGAGTTGGTAATGGACAGGGAGGCCTGGTGTTCTGCAGTCCATGGGGTCGCAAAGTCAGACGACTGAGTGACTGAACTGAACTGAACTCCATTTGAAGTTATTACAAAGTAATGGCTATATTTCTCTGTGCTGTGCAATATATCCTTATTGCTTTATTTTATACATAGCAGTTTGTATCTCTCAATCCCATACTTCTATCTTGTCTCTACCCTTTTCCCTCTTTCCACTGGAACCCATTGGGCTGCTCTCTGTATCTGTGATCTGTTTCTAATTTGTTACATGCATTTGTTTGTTTTCTTTTTTAGATTCCACATATAAAGATACCACCTATCAGAATGGAATATCATTAAAAAGCCTACAAACAGTAAATGCTGGAAAGGATGTAGGGAAAGAGAATAACGTTGGTAGAAAAGTAAACTGGTGCAGCCACTATGGAAAACAGTATGGAGGTTCCTCAAAAAATTAAAAAGAGAGTTGTCAGCAATTCCACTCCTGAAGACACTAATAAATATATATATATACCCTAATGGTCACAGCAGCATTATTTACAGTAGTCAAGATGTGGAAACAACCCAGGCATGCATCAAAGATAAATGGATAAAGGAGATGTAAGATACATATAGATGTACACATACATATGTATATAAGTACAAAATGGAATATTACTCAGTCAGAAAAAGAATAAAATTCTGTCATTTATAACAACATGGATAGACTTAGAGAATATTATGCTTAGTGAAATAAGTCAAAAAAATACAAAACCACAAAAATCTAAAGTAAAATGGAAGAACTTCTTTCCAGCAGTTTGACAGTTTCCTTGGTAGATAAACATATACCTGCCATAAGATCAGCCTTTCCACTGCTAGATATTTCTAAAAGAAATGAAAACATGTCCATATAAAGCTTTATACCCCAAACTTCTATAAAAGAAATGTCATGGGCATGTAATACACAGCACTGAAATTAGTAAAACTGTATTGTGTATTTGAAAGTGCTAAGAGAGTGGGTCTTAAATGTTCTCATGACAAGAATAGAATTTTTTATGACTATAAAAATTAAAATAAATGAACACTCTACAATTTTAATTGACACAACATTGTGGGAGTTTAAGGTATACAACATGCTAATTTGACACTCATATATTGCAATATGAATACCAACATTATGTTTGCTAACACCTTCATCATGCTTTAATTTACAAGTTCATTATATGGACTTTTTATATTATTACTATATTTTTAAATAATTAATAACAATAAAATTGCCACACTACCAAATGCAATCTACAGATTTAATGTAATCCCTATCAAAACACCCATGACTTTTTCAAAGTAGACTAAATAATCCTAAAATTCATATGGAACCACAGATATCTCATCAACACTTGTTACTGTTTATTGTTTTTGTTGTAGCTATCCTAGTGCATGTAAAGTGGATTCTCATGATTTTGATTGACTAATGATGTCATGAGCATCTTGTTTGCAGTTTGTAATGTTTTATGTTTATATCTATCTCTCCCCCATACTGTGAGTTCCTTAAGAGTATACATGGTATCATTTGTCATTGTCATCTCTAAAAACTGACATCAACAGATAAATGAAGTAGTGAACAAACTAACAAAAGAACACAAGACCTAAGGAATCCCCAAAGGCCACACTGCTTAATAATAATAATAAATTAAAAAAGAAGAGAAGGAAATAAAATTTGGTGATATAGTGGAAAGAATTTAGACAAAGAAGGGAAAGCCCTCTTAAGACTGTATTATCTAAAGATGTGGTGTTTTCACTGAGATCTTAATGAGCAGTAGGAGACAGACAACGGAGAAGGCAATGGCAAGCCACTCCAGTACTCTTGCCTAGAAAATCCCATGGATGGAGGAGCCTGGTAGGCTGCAGTCCGTGGGGTCGCTAAGGGTCGGACTCGACTGAGCGACTTCACTTTCACTTTTCACACATTGGAGAAGGAAATGGCAACCCACTCCAGTGTTCTTGCCTGGAGAATCCCAGGGACGGGGGAGCCTGGTGGGCTTCCGTCTGTGGGGTCACACAGAGTCAGACACGACTGAAGTGACTTAGCAGCAGCAGCAGCAGGAGACAGACAAGTATGAGGGAAAGGGTATGCCAAGCTGGCGCAAATGCCTCAACACATAACAAGCAACATGGGTGATAAAAAGATATGAAATTCACAAGTGAAGAACATCAAATCAAATACACCCCTGTCAAACTGACAAAAGTTTGTATCTATGGTGGTCTTTGGAACTATTCACAATATTTCAGCTTCCTCATTTAGTAAAATGTATTTAACAGCTCTTCTCTACCCACGTGAATGCAAGTAAGGTCATATTCTTTACTTTACCAATAAAAGTTGAAAAACCAAATAAATGGGTCACTTCTGCCACAGAAGCTTAAAGAACCAGCCTGGAATTCACTGAATCTATTTGCCTTCTCTCAGTGATTATGGAAGCCTAGGATTAAAACAATTGGAGAAGGAAATGGCAACCCACTCCAGTATTCTTGCCTGGAGAATCCCAGGGACGGGGGAGCCTGGTGGGCTGCCATCTAAGGGGTCTCACAAAGTTGGACACGACGGAAGCAACTTAGCAGCAGCAGAAGCAGGATTAAAACAAAGCCTCAGTCAGCCTAGGTCTTGAGTGCACTGGAGCCCATAAACAGACTATATTAATCTGCACAGGTTACCACAGCCATACACCATAAACTGGATAACTTAACAGATATTTATTTCCCATTGTCCTGGAGGCTAGAAAGCCTAAGATCAAGGTTTCCACTGATTCAGTTCCTGACAACAGCTATCTCCCTTGCTTGCAGATGGTTACTTTCACACTGTGTCCTCACATGGTAAGGAGAGAGGGAGGAAGCAAGCTCTGTGATGGCTCTTCTATAAGTCCACAAATCTCATTAACAGGGTCCCATCCTCATGACCTCATCCAATACTAATTACCTCTCAAAGGCCCACCTCCAAATGCTATCACTTTGTAGTTAGGGTTTCAACATAAGAATTTCTGTGGGGGAACATAATTCAGTCCAGTGTATAACAACTCACAATGGATGTACAATATGCAAGAAAAATAAACATTCTTTTTGTTACTGCAGAAGTTAACCCATCTTAACTGACGTGATATTTTATTATAAGCTCTTTGAAAAGACATTGGGGCAATTAATCAGGGGTATTACAATATAATTTAAGTTTATAAATAGGTATATTGAGAAGGCAAAGCATAGCTGCAGAGAAAGAATAATTTGAAGGGTGGTTACAGGTGTTCAGACAAGAATTAATGGTGCCTTGAACTATAATGATAAAAGTATAAATGTTCAGAAATCATTATAACTTGCAATAAACAAAGGTGGGGAGTATGAAAAGGAGAGTCAGCTACTATCTCAATGTACACAATAGTATTACCAGCCAGCAGAATTTTAGAGAGGACAAACAGAGCTTGTCACCGAAAGAAACTAGCACATCACTTTCTCAGGCTTCAGTAAGGTTGGCTGCCATTGTCTTCTCCCCTCTACCCTCCCAGTCATCACTGCCACTCTGTCCCAGGGCTGAAATCAATAACTATATTTTCTTCTTAAAATTATATCATTGTATCATCACTGTGGGGGGCCAAAGGAGGAGCGGTTGGGTCACTAATCACAAAACTTGGATCACTGAATATTTTACCCAGGGCTGACTTACAATTTTGATTTCAATTTACCTCTCCCCAACAATGAACTCTGCCTATGGCTAACAATAAATGATTCATTCTTCACAATGAGGCAGTTCAACAAAGAAGAAAAACCAAATGAGAGTGCCTCACAGTGCTATACACACATCTCTCTTACTTATGATTATTCTTGACAACCAGAAATTTGTGGAGAGAGAGGATGTTTGGATTATGCTGTTTCCAGTAGACTTGTGGCCACTTGATTTCAGTGAAGGGCATTGGATGCCTCTTGTCTTTATGATAACCAAAGATTTTTTAACACAACAATCAGTTTTTCCTGTAAACACTCTTCAGTTGGAATTCTATTTGCCTAATTGTCTACTCAGCAACAAGGTGGAAAATCATATCATTGTTTTAGGCATAAATACCCAGTGATTAGAGCCAGCTCAGGACAACATGACCGTAATTGTGGACATTAGGCATCAAATTCCAATGGATGGGAGTAGGCAAGGGAAATATTTCTTACACAAAATATTTTGAGGGTTCAATGCCTTGTTCATATTACTTATGAAAGCATTTTATTTAATTTTATGATTAAAAATATAAAACCGTTTTTACACACCATCAGCATTGAAACATCATCTCTGTTTCAATAAGTCTAGGCAGCCTCAGCAGAGTAAAGGTAGTAATGCTGAGTGTTTGTGTAGAGCGGGGGAAAGAAAGTGCTTCCCAGGCTCCTTTGTCACTGTCTCTCTCACGCTCACATCATCAACATGAAGTCACTTAAGCCACTGAATGCCGGGATACCGACTTGAAAAAGAGCATGCAAAAGAGTGAGACAAACAGACCTGGGTGGGAAATGAACTGAATATTTATCAAAAGAGTCTGAGGATACCGAACACAGATATTTAGAAATGTCTCATCTTGCTACAAATAGCTGATCGCCGAAGAATCAATGCTTTTGAACTGTGGTGTTGGAGAAGACTCTTGAGAGTCCCATATACTGCAAGGAGATCCAACCAGTCCATTCTAAAGGAGATCAATCCTGTATGTTCATTGGAAGGACTGATGCTGAAGCTGAAACTCCAATACTTTGGCCACCTCATGCGACGAGTTGACTCACTGGAAAAGACTCTGATGCTGGGAAAGGTTGGGGGCGGGAGGAGAAGGGGATGACGAAGAATGAGATGGCTTGATGGAATCACCGACCCTGTGGACATGAGTTTGAGTGAACTCCGGGAGTTGGTGATGGACAGGGAGGCCTGGCGTGCTGTGATACATGGGGTCGCAGAGAGTCGGACACGACTGAGCAACTGAACTGAACTGAACTGAACTGATGAGCAATGGAAAGGGAATTCATAGATATAGGTGGGTAATAAATATAAATTTCTTTTGTTCCACTGCATTATAGAAGAATGTTACCCTCCCAAAGATGTCCACATACCTTTGGATATCCAGAGCATGTGGATATGTAACATGGTAAAGGGAAATTAAGGTTGCAGATGAAATTAAGGTTAATAATTGACCTTATATAATTGAGATTACCCTGGATTGCCCAGATGGGCCCCATGTACTCACAAAGGTCCTTGCAAGTGGAAGAGTCACTGGAGTGAGGAAACTAAGCTTTCATTGTTTAATTTGCCCAAGGACACACAGCCAGTAGGTGGCAAAGTCAGTACTTTTTGAATACTCCAGCTGTCAAAGGAATCCCAGGACTTTCTCATACTCTCTCACCTTTGATTATGCCTTGTTGTAAGTCCTATACCCAAAGTTATGCAATTTTCCTAGCTGGTGCCCCTGCTGTGTTCTATAAAATATGCAGTAGATTTTCTTATTTCCAAATAAGTATCAAGAAAGGAGTAGTCTACCTAGATTAAATGAAGCAGAGAGAAGGTTAAAGCAGTGTCTGCAGAGGTTACTACCTATATACCTGGGGAAAGAATGGAGGGTACAGGGTGTTCTGTTCCTTCTGAGAATTTAGATTCTTCTCTGCTAAAGCAAACCCAAGATATTCTACTAAGAGATTCAAGCTGATTATGAATATAATGCATGGCAACATCTGTGGTTTGCACATTGTTGAACTAAAAAGGCAGTAATGTGTTGGAACAGAGGCCAAGCAACCAGTATCCATGGCAACTCCGTGTTTAGTTTCAACCGACTGTTGTGGAGAGTATTCAATCACATTCTTATATTTGTCTAAATGGCATCCAATAAATATTTTCCACAGCCAACATTTTTGTCTTTCCTTGGTAACAAAGAAAAAGGAGACCTAAATGGCGGAGTGCGACAAGGGAAGAATTTACCACAAAAGGACTAACTTCAGGAAAGCTAAAATTAATGTTTCACTCATCAAGTGAAAAAGAATTGAGGAAATTGTGCATATAGAAGTGAGTGTGGAAGGGAAAAAAACAGACTCTTAATACCTGGCCCTAATTTTATCATTAAAAAAGTTATTTTTAAAAAGTCATGAAATCTGGTTGTATTCACAAACTAACAGTTAACAATCGTTTATTAAGTGTCCATTCACACATTGCCATAGGGCATTTAATAAGCATTATCTCTAATCGTCACCAAAAAAAGAAAACTACAAGAAAGCTATTATTTCCATTTTACACTGAAGGAAGCTGTAGTATAGAAAATTTAAACAGCTTACCCACTATTACAGTCTTTCTCTGTAAAAGATTTGAACTCAGGTCTACCAAATTTAATTTAAAAGTCCCTGCCTTTTCCAGTGTTTCACATTCTGAAGGAATAAAGGAATATTAATTTTTAAAAATTTAATCCCTCTTTGAATAAACACTTCCATAATAAGATATTATTCTGGCAAATAACAAACTTCCAGTCTTGGAAATTTTTATCACTTCAACAAATAGTCATGTCAAAAACTAAACAGTTCCATGTGAATATTCTTCATTTGCATGTGATTTGCATGTGTTTGTTCTAGGTCAACAAGGGGTAGAGACAGGGAAGGTGAGATCTAGCCAGCTAGTTGCCAGAAATACAAGAAACTAAGTATTCAGAGTCTTAGATAGAGACCTGAGCAGAAAATTGGACAAAAGAAGTTTGGTTTTAGATTCCTCTCCCCAAGTATCTAAAATCAAACTTCCCCTCACCTTTTGAAACTTGCTGGCATCCCTAAATTGAATTACTGATTTGCCTTTTGCGTCACTTAACCCCTCATATGCCTGAAACTTTCAGCATGATAACCAGTCTAACTCCAGAAGAATTAGGATGAAATGAAAGCATGGAGAGTCACTCCTGTAATATCACTTAGTTAAGCAAGGAGGATAAGAAAGCAAACAGCTTCAATGACATCTATTTAACATATAATAAACTGCATGTGTTTAAAGTACGCAACTTAGTAAGTTTTAACACGTGTGTATCTGAGAAACCATCACCACAATCAAGGTAATGAATATATCCATCTCCCCTAAAAGTTTCCACATGCCCTTGGAAATCCCTCCCTCCAGTCCTTCCCTGCCCACCCATTGCCATCCCCAGGCAACCCCTGATCTCTCCATTTATCACCATAAAATACTTTGCATTTCCTAGAATTGAAACTGTACTTCTAAATTCTCCCGGCACCAAGTGGAACCACTGGAATCAAATAAAAAGTCGCCACAGCTACCTATTCTTTAAATAGGAGTCCTTCCAAACTCCAATTTCAATCTGTACTCTTATCAGCTCCTCCCGATCTTGGCCATGTATGTGTTTAGTGACATCATTTCAGACAAACTACCCAGGTCTGGTCTTCATCATGGAACCACTTCTCTTTCTGCCCTCTCAGACCTGACACCCACCTCCACACCTGCCAAACATATAGGGTGTGATCATGCCTCCTGGCCACCACTTATACAGAAAGTGGGACTGAACAATCATTGATAGCATAATTTTTATGAGGTGCCCCATCCAGATATCCCTGGAATCGATGGCTTTATTGTGGTAGCCCTGATAACCACAGGATCTAATATTCCTCATGAGCAATTCACACAGCAACTTTGCACTTACTGAGCCTGATGCATCTCACCCAAGGGAGGTAGCTGCAAAACCTTCTCTTGCTAATATGCATTTATAACAAATGCTTAAGTGGCTCAAGGATAATTGGCTGCAATTTTCATTTTTGGTTTTGTTTTTGCCTTAAACAATCATCTTTATTATTTTAAAATCAAAATTTTTATTGTATCAAAATACATACATAAAACTTACTATTTTAACCATTTTAAGTGTATAATTCAGTAACATTAAGGACATTCAGTGTGTTGTACAACCATCACCACTATCCATTTTCAGAACTTTTTATAATAGTCTTATTTTTAGAGCAGTTTTAGGTTCACAGCAAAATTGAGCAAAAGGAACAGAGACTTCCCATATATTTTTTGCCTCCATACATGCATCAGTTCAGTTCAATTCAGTTCAGTCGCTCAGTCGTGTCCGACTCTTTACAACCCCATGAATCACAGCACGCCAGGCCTCCCTATCCATCACCAACTCCTGGAGTTCACTCAAACTCATGTCCACAGATTCGGTGATGCCATCCAGCCATCTCATTCTTGGTCGTCCCCTTCTCCTCCTGCCCCCAACCTTTCCCAGCATCAGAGTCTTTTCCAGTGAGTCAACTCGTCGCATGAGGTGGCCAAAGTATTGCAGTTTCAGTTTTAGCATCAGTCCTTCCAATGAACACCCAGGACTGGTCTCCTTTAGAATGGACTGGTTGGATCTCCTTGCAGTCCAAGGGACTCTCAAGAGTCTTCTCCAACACCACAGTTCAAAAGCATCAATTCTTCGGCGATCAGCTTTCTTCACAATCCAACTCTCACATCCATACATGACCACGGGAAAAACCATAGCCTTGACTAGACGGACCTTTGTTGCAATGTCTTTGCTTTTTAATATACTACCTAGGTTGGTCATAACTTTCCTTCCAAGGAGTAACCCTCTTTTAATTTCATGGCTGCAATCAGCATCCAAAGTGATTTTGGAGCCCCAAAAAATAAAGTCTGACACTGTTTCCACTGTTTTTCCACCTATTTCCCATGAAGTGATGGGACCAGATGCCATGATCTTTGTTTTCTGAATGTTGAGCTTCAAGCCAACCTTTTCACTCTCCTCTTTCACTTTCATCAAGAGGCCTTTGAGTTCCTCTTCACTTTCTGCCATAAGGGTAGTGTCATCTGCATATCTGAGGTTATTGATATTTCTCCTGGCAATCTTGATTCCAGCTTGTGCTTCTTCCAGCCCAGCGTTCCTCATGATGTACTCTGCATATAAGTTAAATAAGCAAGGTGACAATATACAGCCTTGACGTACTCCTTTTCCTATTTGGAACCAGTCTGTTGTTCCATGTCCAGTTCTGACTGTTGCTTCCTGACCTGCATACAGGTTTCTCAAGAGGCAGGTCAGGTGGTCTGGTATTCCCATCTCTTTCAGAATGTTCCACAGTTTATTGTGATTCATCTGATACTATCCCACAGTTCACTGAGGCTTTTTTACCTCAGTCACTCGTCTTCCATTTGGATAGTTTTAGTGCTATGTCTTCCAATTCACTGGTATTTTCTTTGGTAATATCCAATCTAATCTATTTATTCCATCTAGTGAATATTTCATTCAAGATACTGTATTTTTATCTTTAAAATTTCATTTGTGTATCTTTTATATCTTTCATTTCTCTTTTACCATATTCTGTCTTTCAAATTTTTATCTCTTTGAGCAAATATAGAAGATTTATAGTAGCTGTTTTAAAGTCCTTCTTAGAGACTTTCTATCATCTGTCTCACGTAGGGGGTATGTTTCTATTTATTGATTTTTTCCCTTGGTTATGTGTCATACATTTCTGTTTCTTCATGAGTCTAGTCATTTTTATTGAGTGGCAGATCATGAATTTCATGTTACTGGGTGCTACTTTTTTTACTCCTTTAAAGACTTTTTGTTTTTTTTTTTAATTTTGGTCCCCGTATTAGTTTCCTATTGATGCTATAACAAATCACTACAAACTTAATGGCTAGAACAACAAAACTTTATTCTCTTATAGCTTTGGAGGTCAGAGTACAAGATGAGTCTTAGGAAGTTAAAGTTGGGAAGTCCGGTTCTTCCTAAAGAATTCATTTCTTGTCTCTTACAGCTTCTGGTAACTGTCAGAAATCCTTATCTTATGACCACATCATTCCAATCAGTACCTCGCCTTCTCCTCTTCTATAGTGAAATCTTAGTCATCCCCTAGGTAATCCAGGATAATCTTTCCACCTCAAGACCCTTAATATAATTATATCTTCAAAGTCCCTTTTAAAATATCAGGTTCCATTTCGTTTTCAAGGATTAGGATCTGTACATTTTGGGGAGCCATTATTCAGCCTATCATACCACCCACTTAAGTAATTTGAAGAGCAAGCTTAATCCTTAAAATGCTTGTTTTTAAGTTTTATGACAGGTCCAGAGCAGACCATTTGCTGGGCTAACTTAACTCCATTATTAATAGTATAACCCTTCCAAAGATTTTACCAAATGCCCTAGAATAACAAGCTATGGCTTGGGGGATACAATCAGTCCTTAGTAAGCTTCAGAAAGTTTTAATTTTTTTTTAAGTGATTCTTTTGCTAGCTTCTAGCATTTTCTTCTCATCAGTTCAGTTCAGTTGCTCAGTCATGTCTGACTCTTTGTGACCCCATTGACAGCAAGTAGAACACCAGACTTCCCTGTCTATCACCAACTCTCAGAGCTTGCTCAAATTCATGTCCATCAAGTCAGTGATGCCATCCAACTATCTCACTCTCTGTCATCCCTTTCTCTTCCTGCCTTCAATTTTTCCCAGCATCAGAGTCTTTTCCAGTGAGTCAGTTCTTTGCATCAGGTGGCCAAAGGATTGGAGTTTCAGTTCAGCATCAGTCCTTCCAATGAATATTCAGGACTGATTTCCTTTAGGATTAAATGGGTTTGATCTCCTTGCAGTCCAAGGGACTCTTGAGAGTCTTCTCCAACACCATAGTTTTCCTCTCATACATACACATATTAGTACTTGATCAAAGGTTAAGACCTTTCTGTTGTTCTGAGGCTCTCTCAAACTATTTCTTTCTCTAGCTTCCTCTGCTCTGTCCTCAAATTTTAGCTGCCTCAGCCTCCCTGAACTCCACCCTCTGTCTTCTGAACTCTTTGAGGCCACTAACCCTGTTTTAGTTCCCCTTTCAAAGAGTAGACTGGGACAAGCATAGCGCTTCTCATGTCTATTCCATTTCCTTTTGCACTAACTAATCTTAGGAAGCAGATATGAGAAGGCAATCTAGAGGATTTTTTTAATAAATATAATGTACATTTTAAAAGATACATCATAAGTAACAGTTTAATACATTTTCACAAATTGAGTACACATGTGTACCAGTACACAGGTTAAGAAATTGTCCAGTATCAGCATCCTGGAAGTCCCCTCTCATAATCCCTTCCCATTTCCTAACAATGGAATCCACTCTCCTGACTTTTAGCAAGTTTTGCCTGTTTTTATGTTCTGTCAATAATTTTTAATTATGTGTTCTTTTATATTTGTGAGATTCATTTATATTGTGGTATGTAGTTGTAGATCCACCATTCTCATTGCCGAGTAAATTTCCATTATGACAATGCAACACATTTGTTTATCCTTTCTAAATCTAAATGTTGATGAACTCTAGTATCCACTCTAAATGCTGATGAACATTTAGAGTCTCTGGTTTAGAATTATAATGAATAATGCTAATATGAATATTCTTGGGCACACTTTGGGGAAATAGCTACCTTCACCACTGGTGGACATTTATCTAGGAGTAGAATCTCTGGTAAGAGGTTGTGCATATGTTTAGCTGTAAGAGATCCTGCCACCCAGCTTTTCCAGAGTGCTTGAAATGTAGGCCACTTTTAAAACCCATTCTCGGTAGTTTGTTTTCAATAGCAGAGAAGCAATTCCACATTTGTTGACACAAGTAAACAAGTAAAGTCAAATTTCTATTTACTGAGCTCAGATCCGGGTATCATTCCTTCTAGGTAATTTAAAACCCTTGACAAGACATAGTAATTGTTCACTAAGTTAAATAATTTAAAGTAAAATGAGCAAATTTAAATATCTAAAATATGAGAGTTGTTTCATCTTTGTTTTGAAGCAGCAAAATCCTTGTAATTCAAAGCAGTGTTCTGCAAAATCTTTATATATAGATCCTCTAAAAGCCAGGGAGCTCTGGAGACAGAATTTTCGAACCACAGAGATGCAACAAGCCCACCCAGTTTGAAAGCACTAACTCCTTCTGTTTTAGAGGAAGAAGCTCAGGCCCAAGGAGAAAAAAAGAAAATGTTCCTGGGGTCACACCGTCATGTGATGAGAATGCAACGGATTAGCACCCAGCTGCCGCCTGACTTCAGTTCAGCACGCGTGCTCCTCCCGTTTAAGAATATCTTAATCAGGACTCAAACACTGTGATCAGCAGCTTCAAGCCCAATCCAGAGCCGATGTAAATAGATTTTAGGAGGTTCAGATCCTTCTGATAACCCTCAACTCTTATTTCCTCTCGACATTGCTTGACACATACACTAATATATTCTACTAAGAAAAAGAATCCACTCTACTCGTGAGACAGGGAAGTCACAAAAGCGACTACACCCAGATGCTAGTTCAAAGCAAAACATGCTTACTGAATATGAATGTGGACAATTGAATACTAAATGTGAACAAAATTTATGGCTCTTAATGTACAACTCTTAAAAATTCAGTAGACTCTTACAGTCTACTGAAAAATAACCATTGTGTAAATATGCCCTGCCAGTATGTACATCTACTTCTAAGCAGCAGAAGATTGAACTTTTGAATCTGACCCAAATATTTTTTAAAGTGCTGAGAAAATGCAACTTGAATTTTTTCCAGGCAATTGACTTTAGATCTGATTTCTAAAGACCTAGAAATCTTGCACATCAAATGGCTCTTTTAAATTTTTCCAAAGACTCAAGTGAAGCTGAATTCAATTTTTCCCTGAAGAGCATACGGACTTTGAAAAAGACAAGGAAGGAGGTGGCTGACAAAATATGTTTTCAGTTTTAACATATTTTTTAAAAATAAAACAAAATAAAACACAAATCATGACTGGATTTGCTCTCGTCCCCCAAAAAAATGACTATTTTTCCTGTCACTGATCTATGACGACTAAAGTTTTTTCTGATTCTATAAAATCACTCTTCTTTGTGCTAAGAGTACTTGAGCAAACCTCAGATAAAATCAACAGTTCCTTATAAACCAACTTAAATAAAGACCACTTCCAGAAATTGACAGAAGTAATTCTGAATAAGCACCAAGATGTCAATTCTAAACTCCAATAGATATTTTGATTTTAACTAAAAAGGAAGAAAAGGAGGAGAAGGAGAAGAAAGAGGAAGGTAGGAAAGAAAAAGAAGAAATTCTAAAACTATTATGCCAAATCTATGCATTGGTAAGAGGAAAATTGGTCCTTTAGATTCTGGCATCAGAAAGATTCAGTTTTGTGACTGAATTCATAATGTTTTCAAAAGCGTGTGGCTTTTTTTTTTTTTTTGCTGCAGCATAAATACATGAGGGAATTCAGCAGAACCCAAGTGATCCAACCCCTCAATTAACCAGATGTTTTCAAGTATATATTTATCGCAGAATTTCTTAAATACTTCCTCCTAAATCTGCCACAGCCTTAGCATGCATTTAGTCCAATCTCCTCAGTGTTTCAGCGAGATGAATTCAATCATTAGAGCAGGATCCTGCCCTCAGGTAGCTAACAGGGATATATGCACATGGTTGAAAACTGGAGGTAACTATGTAAGTTAATGTTGAGAAAGGAAGGAGGAGGAAGTCTTTCCAAGTGGACTGGGAGGGGATGGAGATCATGGAGGCCCTATAACGAGAGGGACATATAATATTTTTATGTATTATCTAGTCCTCACCTTACTCTCCAGTCCCACCACTTATTCTAGCAGTACCCCTCCTCCTATTCCCTTTGCCCTAGAAGAATGCAGTCATCTAGAACCCTTTTGGCTCCCTGAATGTACTCTTCTATTTTATGTATTTCATTTTGGAAATTTTCCCTCTCCCTATTTCTTTCTCCTAGACTTTCTATTCCCTGTTTGAAGACATCAGCTCTAATGCAGTCCTAGACAGAACTAATCAGTCCCTCCTAATACTAATAAAAATGCTAGGCAAGCTTTACTAGAAGACTTCTATGGCACCAATACTATTCTAATCATTTTTTGTTGGTGGCGTTCAGACTCCTGTCTAACTCTTTGCCACACCATGGACTACAATTCACCAGGCTCCACTTTCCTTCACTATCCCTGGAGTTTGCTCAAATTCATATCCAGTGAATTGGTGATGCTATCTAACCATCTCATCCTTTGCTGCCACTTTCTTCTTTTGCCTTCACTCTTTCCCAGCATCAGGGTCTTTTCCAATAAGTCAGCTCTTCGCGTCTGGTAGCCAAAGTATTGAGGCTTCAGCATCAGTCCTTCAAAGGATATTCAGGTTTGATCTTGAAGTCTAAGGGACTTTCAAGAGTCTTCTCCAGCATCACAATTCAAAAGCATCAATTCTTTGGAGCATTTTACTTAACTTAAAACAATCTGTCTGTGAGATAGTTATGGTTATGGTTATGATTCTCATATAGATGAAGAAACTGTGACATGTGTTTAAGAAGGGAAATAAAAGGAAAAATAAAAAAGCAACTAGATTTATGAGGATAAAGAATAAGTGACCCCTCCACATGGTATGAATTAGATCTCCCAAGTGAGTTCAGTACTGGTCATTCTATCATTATAACATCCTTCCTGTGATTTTTTCCATCTGCTATGGTCTGAATGTTTGTGTCCCTCTCAAAGCTCATATGTTGAATCTTAATCACAAAGGTGATGAAGTTAGGAAGTGGGGCCTTTGTGAGATGATTAGGTTATGATGAAGCCCTCATGAATGGGATTACTGCCCTTTTAAAAAGGACCAAGAAAACTCCCTTGCCACTTCCATGAATGACAAGAAGACAGCTGCCTAGAAAGAAGACCTTTACCAAACAGTGAATCTTCTGGCACCATGAACTTGGACTTACCAGCCTCCAGAACAATAAGACGTAAATGTTGTTTGTAAGTCACCCAGTCTGTGATTGTTCTAGCAGTCCAAAGAGACTAAGCCTTCATCAAGTATCTCTGTGTGCTCAGTCACTCAGTTGTGTCCAACTCTTTGTATCCCCATGGCCTGTAGTCCTCCAGGATCCTGTGTCCATGGGGATTTTCCAGGCAAGAATACTGGAGTGGATTGTCATGCCCTCCTCCAGGGATCTTCCCAACCCAGAGATAGAACCCAGGTCTCACACATTGTAGGCAGATTATTTACCAACAGAGCTACTACAGAAGCCCAACTTATTTTGATCAAGTATTTCAATAAAATGTAAATACATCAGTTATGTTGATCAGAGTTCTTCATCAAAGACAACAGAATCCATTGGTCAGTTTAAACATAAAGTAATTTCTTAAAAGATATTATGTGATTCATATAATGTCTGTGAGACCAAAATTACCAGATGTATGCTACATAACCCAGGGTAGATGCAGCTAAGTAAAATGCATCTAGAAAAACCATTCTAGCCCACCATAGGACTATCCCACATGGCTGGTCTCTCTGTGGCATTCTGCCCCTTCCCTTTACTCATTTCCACCTCCAAATCTGAGATGTTTTGATTGACAGATCCTAGGTCATGTGCCCACATTCTGCCTACAAAGTAGTTTAAACAAGGTTGTGTTGGCTCTCCAGGCTCTGTAATAAAGGAAGGCAATTTTCAAGTGAATTAGAATGAGCTTTGATGAATAAACAAACAGCTTTTGATGTTTATTAGTTATCAATGAAACAGATAAAAATTAAGGAAACCTGGAATATGGGCTTGACCAATTTCTAAGGCACACAAAGGCGATAAAAGAAAAGGTCTTCCAAAAGAGAACAGAGGGCTCCAAAGATGGTGCTATTCAAGGGATAATAACAAGTCAATTACCTAGTACTGGAATCCTGAGAGGAAAAGATGGACCAAATTGAAGAAAGGCTAAAGTGACAGTAGCAATTTCTAGGCTTATATCTATTCTATAATTTATATTTATTTTTACATGAGTTTACTTGTTATTTATTTTTACACTGGAACAGTCTCACTTTTCAAGATATTCAAAGACAAGCTGATGGAAAATTTTAAAATGGAATAATTCAAACAGATGTAAACTGAGAGAAGAAAAAAGCTGTAGACTATACCAAAACTACTTTGGAAAACAAAACCCACACTACCGTTAATAATATTCTTGACATCAGGAGCATGCACAATGGTTAAAATTCACACTACTCAGGAAATTGTCATCTTAAAAATATATCGTATGTTAAGTGACATTGGAGAAACATGAAATGTTATCCAATTTATAGGTGGTTTATTAAAACAAGTTTTGGCAAATTGACATTTTAACACATTGGTCATTTGAAGAACTGATATGCATCCAGTTGTTTTTAGGAAACTGCTGTTGAGTCAACTGAACTAGAGTCCCTAGCCCCAAAGTCTCCTCCTCAGAGAGGATTCTCCAGACCAGTCAACCTATAATAACTCCATACCAGTCTGTTGTGATCTCATAACCCTGTTGTATTTACTTCATGGCACTGTCCATCTCTGAAATTATTTTGTCCATTTATTAGTTTGGGGTCTACTCTCTGTCTCCTCTAATCAGAAAGTAAGCTCCATAAAACCATGACAATGTTTTATCTCACCTCTGTATCTGCACTACCTAAAACAACTCCCAGTACAGCGTTGGTACTTGGTAAAGTTTGCTCCATAACAATGGTAAGTAATAATGCTTACCTGAGAGAGGTGTCAGGAAAGCTAAAGTTATCAGTATGTGTTAAGCACTTCGAAGACTACTTAGAACATAGTAAGACCTCAGTGAATGCTAAATGTTATCATTTACTTTGAAACACTGCTCATGTTCTTTGCATTCAACATTAGCAGTAAATATTCCTTCTAAAGACTTGAGCCTAATTTACCTAGTTTCTATATCTGAGTTTTAATTGGAGGACCAATGGTGGTCCCCCAGAAGCTCCATGTGGCCCATAGGCTGGTCTTTGCAACATCAATGTTTAATGTAGTGTAATAATATGCAAGTTACAGCTGCCACAGATTAATAATTTACATGTGATATTTAATACAAACCAGAATTCAAATCCTTAGTGCATCTTCAAAAATGTTGCCATCTGGCCCCCAAGTCCTGGGGAATATTTTGTGCTGAGAAAACAGAAGTGGAAAGTTTGCGGTCCAAGGGGTCTCTCTGCTTCTCTGCCCGCTCCTACCAACAGAGATGGCTTTGGGAAATAAGTAACTAATAAAGGTTTAAGACTTCAGGAGCAGATGGAGTTGGCCCACTAGGTGCTTTTGCAAACTTATAATTAAAGACTGTGTATGTGAATTTGTCCACAGACGATGCAATCCTAGAATACTGCAAGGAACTCTGAAGGTAACCCTGGCCTGGCCCTTCATTTTACAGATGAAGGAATAGAGCTTTAAAGTGAATTGATAAAAATACACAGACTACTTTTAGAAGAGTTGATGCTAGAATTCAAGTTAATTCTATACAATTTCTAGTTTTCATGAGTTTCTTCTTGGATAGGTGGGCCTGAGTTTTAAAGACAGATTTCATGCAAGTTTTTTTCAAAGCAATCACTCTTTGCACTGTCAGGGAATGACTGTCTCATTTCCCTCATGTGTTCTGCCTTTTGTTCTGAAGGATGCTCTTTGTTTTGGTTTGGTTTTTGGCCCTTTGGATTCTTCGGTTTTTTGGCCATGCCATTATTCAAATTCCAAAGGCATGTTCATAAAGTAGAAAGGATATCTTCATCCATACCATGCTGGATCCATCATAGGGATTTATTAAATGTTTGTAGACTTCAACCAAACAATTTCTTTACAGTAGAAAATTTAGTAACTTAATGAGTAGTAAGGTCTAAATTACTTTCCAAATTGGGAAGCTTATGCTTTAATTATCCATTATATTCACACACGTGAAGAAGACAGGATACTGCAGCAGTTAAAAGTGTTACTTGCTTCAAGGTAAGAGCTGAGTCTGAATTCCCTCTCTACCTGAGTATTGGTGGAAGTCACTAGAAGTTTCGAGAAGTGACCTGTTTTCAGATAGCAACTGGCAACTATGTAGGAAAGACATCTGGTAAAGGAGATGGGAAGTAGGAAAGGTAAAGAGAGCATGGCAACTAGCAGGAAAAGAGGAAATAAATGATCATGACATTCTTTCCTGTTAGCTAAGATCACCAAAAACTGGCTACATTTGCCATGTCAAATCAGTCCCATCTAGGGAAGGCTGAAACACACAGATGCATACATACATATGCACATACATACATAGAAGACACAGAGCGAAAGCAAGGGGCCAAGGGAGGAGGGAGGAAGGAAGGGAGGAAAGGGGGGGAGAGAGGGAAGAAAGGAAGGAAACAGAATGTACCCTCCCAGTGTATTTTGTTCAGTGTATTTCATAAGTCAGTGGTTCTCTCAATGCAGCTTTCAACTAGCAGCAAAAGCATCACCTAAAAGTTTGTTAGAAAAACAAAATGTTGGGTCCTATTCCAGGTTAACTAAATCATAATCTCTTAGATGAGACACAGCAAATCTGTTTTAATAAGCTACCTAGAGAATTCTGTTGCATATTCAAGTCTGAGAACTACTGTTATATGTATGTGTCCTCTTAAGTACAAGGTGGACATAAAGTCCTAGCTCAGTGTGAATAGTAAACAAATCATGTCTGTTTTATATATAAAATAATTTATAAACTTCAACAGAGGGTAATTATTCAAGATTTAAAGAAACTGTTAATTTGTTTTAATATTTATGCTCCACTTTCTCAGTAATAAACCCTGTGCATAATAATGGCCATATCCTAATGTACCCAACATGATGGTAGACTTGAACATTAGCATTTCAACATTTTAAATCTGAATAAATCCTCTCCTGTCACATTTTGCAGATTATTTACATCATATGTAGAAGCAAATTTAGTACAAATTCAAACTACATAAGAACTTTATGGATACCTTCATATATAATGTAAATTTATGGGTGTTCAGTTCAGTCTCTCAGTCGTGTCCGACTCTCTGCAACCCCATGAATCACAGCACGCCAGGCCTCCCTGTGCATCACCAACTCCCGGAGTTCACTCTAACTCATGTCCATTGAGTCGGTGATGCCATCCAGCCATCTCATTCTCTGTCGTCCCCTTCTCCTCCCGCCCCCAATATCAGTCTTTTCCAGTGAGTCAACTCTTAGCATGGGGTGGCCAAAGTATTGGAGTTTCAGCTTTAGCATCAGTCCTTCCAATGAAAGCCCAGGATTGATCTCCGTTAGAATGGACTGGTTGGATCTCCTTGCAGTCCAAGGGACTCTCAAGAGTCTTCTCCAGCACCACAGTTCAAAAGCATCAATTCTTCAGCGAACAGCTTTCTTCACAGTCCAACTCTCACATCCATACATGATCACTGGAAAAACCATAGCCTTGACTAGACGGACCTTTGTTGGCAAAGTAATATCTCTGCTTTTTAATATACAATCTAGGTTGGTCATAACTTTCCTTCCAAGGAGTAAGCATCTTTTAATTTCATGGCTGCAATCAGCATCCACAGTGATTTTGGAGCCCCCAAAAAATAAAGTCTGTGGAAAATTCTGAAAGAGATGGGAATACCAGACCACCTGACCTGCCTCTTGACGAACCTGTATGCAGGTCAGGAAGCAACAGTTAGAACTGTACATGAAACAACAGACTGGTTCCAAATAGGAAAAGGAGTACATCAAGGTTGTATATTGTCACCCTACTTATTTAACTTATATGCAGAGTACGTCATGAGGAATCCTGGGCTGGAAGAAGCACAAGCTGGAATCAAGATTGCCGGGAGAAATACCAATAACCTCAGATAGGCAGATGACACCACCCTTATGGCAGAGAGTGAAGAGGAACTCAAAAGCCTCTTGATGAAAGTGAAAGAGGAGAGTGAAAAGGTTGGCTTGAAGCTCAACATTCAGAAAACAAAGATCATGGCATCTGGTCCCATCACTTCATGGGAAATAGATGGGGAAACAGTGGAAATTTATGGGTGTAATAAATATATATTTATATAAGGAAGTATATAATGATTTTTCAAAGTAGGTGTTCCTCATGGTGTATTTTGTGGAACAGATGTGCTGTGATTTTATGAGTGTAGAGCTTTGGATAAAGCCAGATTCCTTTATTTTCTCCTTCCACGAAAAATCTGACTTTTCCCACCTTTGTTCATGCATTTTTATCCAGCCTAAAATGCCCTTCCCACTCTCTTTATAGGTTCTTGGACCCAATTTCAATGTGTAGGAGGAGGAAAGTTTCTCCTATGCCAACAAGCAATCCTCTGGACACCAGATGGGTGTCTTGCAGTTCAACTCAACTAGGATGCTGTCCATCCAGAGATAGCATTAGACCCTACAGGTTAAGGGGTCAGTCATAGAAGACTCTTCCTATCAACTTCAGATGTCAGTCCCAAGCCCAGTTATCACCTGTGCTTCTAAACAACCAGCTATAGATTGGAGGCCCAATGACCCCCTCCTTGGACCTCAGATGCCCATCACAACTCCAGATTGTAGCCTGTAACCAACTGGCTATAAATTAGAGGTTCCCACAACCCCCTCAGGTTATATTAATTTGTTAGAGCAGCTCACAGAACTCTGCAAAACTTTCTATCTACTAGATCGCCAGTTTACTATAAAAGGCTCAGAAACAGCCAGATGGAAGAAATGCAGAGGGGAAGGTGTATGGGGAAGGGAGTAGTTTCCATGCTCTATGAGTTCACCAGTCTCCACACATCTCCATATGTTAACCAGCCCAGAAGCTCTCTGAACCCCATCCTTTGGGGCTTTGTGGACAATTAATTACATAGGCATACTTGAAAAAAATCATTGGTCACTGGAGACTGATTCAACCTCAAGTCCCTCTCCCCTCCCCAGAGGTCAGGAGAGGGGACTGAAAGTTCCAGCCCTCTATTGGAGGAGGTCATCAAGAAGATGTGACCTCCAACTGACCTGTGAGCTAGACCAAGGCAACTGGAAGCTTCTCATCCACTCCATTGTACTTGGAATACACACTTTGCCTACTGTTTCTACAGTAGGAACCATCTCAAGGATACAGCCTTGAATGAATAATGTGTTGTCAAGACTATCTGAACTAAATATGAGAATGATCTGGCTCTGGAGCTGGCTGAACAAGATCCACAGCTCTTGAACATGAAGAATCAGAGAAGAGAGAAGCTTCTTTATGATTCACTGACAATGTTCCTAGAACCACTGGCTGTGTCTGACATCACTCTGCTTCCCAGGACAGTGGGGCTGCTGCCACCTAAATACCCCAGCAGCAGGACCTCAGCCCCAAGTATCAGGCAGGGGAAAATACAGCACTTCCCAAAGGTCCATAGTTGAGGAATGAACAGAAAATGGAGCATGAGCAGAAACGAACAAAATAGAAGAGCTTAAAGAATAAAAATATTTAAGGGAGCACTTAAGAAGATTTAGTATAGCACAAATAAGCAGTTTTAGAAGTGAATTATCCATATAAAATATGGATTCATGGAAAGTATGAGAAGGACATGTGCAAAGAAGGGAAATATTGTGCTATGGTGGCGGTTTTATGGGTGAATTTTTAAATCGAGTAAGTATTGAAATACATAAGTAAAAGAAAATTATTTCTGAATTAATTTGCTAAGGCCACGATAAAATCCACACAGACTGTGAGGTTTAATCAACAGAAATTTCTCTCTCACAGTTTTGGAGGCTGAAAGTGCAAAAGCAAAGTATGGGCAGATTAGATATTTCTTGAGGGGTCTTTCCTTGCTCTGCAGACAGTCATCTTCTTTTTTGGTGTGTCCTCATGTGACCTGTTCTCTCTTTTGTAAGGACATAGTCCTATTGGATTAGCATACCAATCTTATGACTTCATTTGACCTCAGTTACCTCTTTAAAAGTCCCTTCTCCATATACAGTAACATTGCTGATTAGGACTTCAACATACAAATTTTGGGGCAACACAATTCGGTTCATACAGATTTCCAAAAGTGAAAAACTAATTCATATTTTAAAATGAAATAATTGAGCTATATAATGTAAAGTAGCAGATTGATATGAAATCAGGATAAAGAGAAAATATGTGCACAGAGGTCTGAGTTCTAGTCTTGCCTTTTCTCTTCACACAAGTCACTTTCCACAGAACTGAAGAAAAGTCTTTTCAAATGAGATTTTTCAGATTCCTTATGTTTTAAAAATAGTTATTCTGAAATAAACGAACTGCCAAAATACTGTGAAAATCAATGCTAAAGACTGAAGTTTTTATAGTAGAATGGTTTGTATCATACATGAAAGATCAGGTATAGCCCATTACTCTTCTTATTCTGAATTATAGTTAACGTGCTTAATCCAGGGTTCTATCCCTATGGGTAACAAGAAAATCAATTGAAATCAGATTTCCTATTTCAATTCTTTCTTTTCTCCTGAGTTTCAATAAAAACCCTAGAATTAGAATGGCACCTAGATAGAGAAAGGCCTCTGGTTTTTGAACCATCCTAATTGGAGTGGAAATGCTCAGTGTCCATGTCCTTGTGCTTTATTGGAAGGATGATGGCCTATGCTCAATGTTTACCAGAGGTGTCCAAGCCTTGGCACCCTGCCTTCAGCTCACACAACCCTCCACATCTGACCACCACTGAAGTGACTTGAGTCTGTGAGTGTGGGGCACGGAACATGCCTCATTGAGGAACCTGATAATCGCTTCAGATCCCCAGTCCTGATTAAACATGCACATAGATAGATAAATAGATATATCAAGAGACAGAGAAACAGGAAGACAGAAAAAGAAAGAGGTGGTAAGAATGGCCTTTACGTTGGTGATCTTACTTCAAAAGATATATCAGTTCAGTTCAGTTCAGTTCAGTCACTCAGTCGTGTCCGACTCTTTGCGACCCCATGAATCACAGCACGCCAGGCCTCCCTGTCCATCGCCAACTCCCGGAGTTCACTCTAACTCATGTCCATTGAGTCGGTGATGCCATCCAGCCATCTCATTCTCTGTCATCCCCTTCTCCTCCTGTCCCCAATCCCTCCCAGCCTCAGGGTCTTTTCCAGTAGTCAACGTGTCGCATGAGCTGGACAAAGTATTGGAGTTTCAGCTTTAGCATCAGTCCTTCCAGTGAACACCCAGGACTGATCTCCTTTAGAATGGACTGGTTGGATCTCCTTGCAGTCCAAGGGACTCTCAAGAGTCTTCTCCAGCACCACACTTCAAAAGCATCAATTCTTTGGCGATCAGCTTTCTTCACAGTCCAACTCTCACATCCATACATGACCATGGGAAAAACCATAGCCTTGACTAGACGGACCTTGGTTGGCAAAGTAATGTCTCTGCTTTTTAATATACTATCTAGTTTGGTCATAATTTTCCTTCCAAGGAGTAAGCGTCTTTTTATTTCATGGCTGCAATCAGCATCCAAAGTGATTTTGGAGCCCCAAAAAATAAACTCTGACACTGTTTCCAAGGTTTCCCCATCTATTTCCCATGAAGTGATGGGACCAGATGCCATGATCTTTGTTTTCTGAATGTTGAGCCTCGAACCAACCTTTTCACTCTCCTCTTTCACTTAAATCAAGAGGCTTTTTAGTTCCTCTTCACTCTCTGCCATAAGGGTGGTGTCATCTGCATATCTGAGGTTATTGGTATTTCTCCCGGCAATCTTGATTCCAGCTTGTGCTTCTTCCAGGCCAGCATTCCTCATGATGTACTCTGCATATAAGTTAAATGAGCAGGGTGACAATATACAACCTTGATGTACTCCTTTTCCTATTTGGAACCAGTGTGTTGTTCCATGTCCAGTTCTAACTGTTGCTTCCTGACCTGCATACAGGTTTCTCCAGAGGCAGGTCAGGTGGTCTGGTATTCCCACCTCTTTCAGAACGTTCCACAGTTTATTGTGATCCACGCAGTCAAAGGCTTTGGCATAGTCAATGAAGCAGAAATAGATGGTTTTCTGGAACTCTCTTGCTTTCTCCATGATCCAGCGGATGTTGGCAATTTGATCTCTGGTGCCTTGCCTTTTCTAAAACCTGCTTGAACATCTGGAAGTTCACGGTTCATGTACTGCTGAAGCCTGGCTTGGAGAATTTTGAGCATGACTTTACTAGCGTGTGAGATGAGTGCAATTGTGCGGTAGTTTGAGCATTATTTGGCATTGCCTTTCTTTGGTGTTGGAATGAAGACTGACCTTTTCCAGTCCTGTGGTCACTGCTGAGTTTTCCAAATTTGCTAGCATATTGAGTGCAGCACTTTCACAGTATCATCTTTCAGGATTTGAAGTAGCTCAACTGGAATTCTATCACCTCCACTAGCTTTGTTCGTAGTGATGCTTTCTAAGGCCCACTTGACTTCACATTCCAAGATGTCTGGCTCCAGGTGAGTGATCACACCATCGTGATTATCTTGGTAGTGAAGATCTTTTTTGTACAGTTCTTCTGTGTATTCTTGCCACCTCTTCTTAATATTTTCTGCTTCTGTTAGGTCCATACCATTTCTGTCCTTTATCGAGCCCATCTTTGCATGAAATGTTCCTTTGGTATCTCTAATTTTCTTGAAGAGATCTCTTATTTTTCCTATTTTGTTGCTTTCCTCTATTTCTTTGCATTGATCACTGAAGAAGGCTTTCTAATCTCTCCTTGCTATTCTTTGGAACTCTGCATTCAGATGCTTATCTTTTCTTTTCTCCTTTGCTTTTTGCTTTTCTTTTCACAGCTTTTTGTAAGGCCTCCTCAGACAGCCATTTTGCTTTTTCGCAATCTTTTCCATGGGGATGGTCTTGGTCCCTGTCTCCTGTACAATGTCACGAACCTCCGTCCAGAGTTCATCAGGCACTCTATCTATCAGATCTAGACCCTTCAATCTATTTCTCACTTCCACTGTATAATCATAAGGGATTTGATTGAGGTCATATCTGAGTGGTCTAGTGGTTTTCCCTACTTTCTTCAATTTAAATCTGAATTTCGCAATAAGGAATTCATGATCTGAGCCACAGTCAGCTCCTGGTCTTGTTTTTGCTAACTGTATAGAGCTTCTCCATCTTTGGCTGCAAAGAATATAATCAATCTGATTTCAGTGTTGACCATCTGGTGATGTCCATGTGTAGAGTCTTCTCTTGTGTTGTTGGAAGAAGGTGTTTGCTATGACCAGTGCGTTCTCTTGGCAAAACTCTATTAGCCTTTGCCCTGCTTCATTCCGTGCTCTAAGGCCAAATTTGCCTGTTACTCCAGGTGTTTCTTGACTTCCTCCTTTTGCATTCCAGTCCCCTATAATGAAAAGGACATCTCTTTTGGGTGTTAGTTCTAAAAGGTCTTGTAGGTCTTCATAGAACTGTTCAACTTTGGCTTCTTCAGTGTTACTGGTTGGGGCATAGGCCTGGATTACTGTAATATTGAATGGTTTGCCTTGGAAACAAACAGAGGTCATTCTGTCGTTTTTGAGACTGCATCCAAGTACTGCATTTCGGACTCTTTTGTTGACCATCATGGCTACTCCATTTCTTCTAAGGGATTCCTGCCCACAGCAGTAGATATAATGGTCATCTGAGTTAAATTCACCCATTCCAGTCCATTTTAGTTCACTGATCCCTAGAATGTCTATGTTCACTCTTGCCATCTTCTGTTTGTCCACTTCTAATTTGCCTTGATTCATGGACCTAACATTCCAGGTTCCTATGCAATATTTCTCTTTACAGCTTTGGACCTTGCTTCTCTCACCAGTCACATCTACAACTGGGTATTTGTTTTGCTTTGGCTCCATCCCTTCATTCTTTCTGGAGTTATTTCTCCACTGATCTCCAGCAGCATACTGGGCACTTACCGACCTAGGGAATTCCTCATTCAGTATCCTATCATTTTGCCTTTTGATACTGTTCATCGGGTTCTCAAGGCAAGTATACTGAAGTGGTTGGCCATTCCCTTCTCCAGTGGACCACATTCTGTCAGACCCCTCCACCATGACCTGCCCGTCTTGGGTGGCCCCACGCGGCATGGCTTAGTTTCATTGAGTTAGACAGGGCTGTGGTCCATGTGATCAGATCGACTAGTTTCTGTGATTATGATTTCAGTGTGTCTGCCCTCTGATGCCCCCTCACAATTCCTACCATCTTATTTGGGTTTCTCTTACCTTGGTCGTGGGATATCTCTTCACAGCTTCTCCAGCAAAGCGCAGCCTCTGCACTTTACCTTGGACAAGGGGTATCTCCTCAAGGCCGCCCCTCCTGACCTTGAACGTGGAGTAGCTCCTCTCGGCCCTCCTGCGCCCCTCAGCCACCACCAGACTAATCATAAGCAAAACATCAGACAAATACCAGTTGAGGTACATTATACAAAATATCCAATCAGTAGCCATCAACACAGTCAAAGTCATCAAAAAAAAGGAAAGGTTGAGAAACTGTCACAGCTAAGAGGAGCCTAATTTACAACTAAATGTAATGTGACATCCTGGATGAACTACTGGAAAAGAAGAAATTAGGTCAAATCTAAGGAAATATGAATACAGTATGGACTTATTTAATAATAATACATCAATATAGGCTCATTAAGTATAACAAATATGCCATGTCAATGTAATCTGTTAATAACAGGGGAACAAGGGCACAGGGTATACTGTAAGTCTGTACTATCTGAAATTCTTCTGTAAATCTAAAACTGTTCTAAAATTAAAAGTTTATTTTAAAAAATCATCTGACTACAGTAAGAATACACATGGCATTTTAAAGAAGACTATGTCTGATCACTGTAAGAAACTGTAGGAACAATGAGCATCAAAAATCTGTTGGAGTCTCTCTACTGATTTCCCTAATGAGATGATACACTTACCTTTGAAACTTCATTAGTTCATTGCAAAAGGAAACAACACAGACATACTGTATTCTGGTTTGATCTGGCTTATTTCCTTGTTTTGTTTTATTCCATTATTTTTCTCTTTAATTTATGAACAGAGTTGAGGCGATCAAACTTCTTAGTTCACAGTATATGGTCATCACTGGTGCTTGATTCACCCCTCTATTATATTTTATTATTATTTATTCCTACTTACAAAACTCATTCCTTTCTCCTCCCACCTCCATAGCAACCATTCTAACAAGCTTTATGAACACTTAACAAAAGTTCACCATCTCTCACCCCTAAAACACTAAAAAGTGATAATGTTGCCAGTGCCTTCTTTCTAATAGAAAAGCCTTATCTGAGATTAAAATCATTTCAATAGGAGCTTTGGAGTGACAAGTGGTATTGAAAGACTCAGTTTTGTTTGAAAGCTGTGGGTTTAATAGGACATTATTAAACCATTTAATCTCTCCTGCAGAGACATTTCATGCTGTCCCTTCAGGGAACTGTCCCTGGAGGAGGTCTTGGAGTCAGCCTGGCCAAGTTGGTGACAGTTCAAGAAGTTCATCCTGCTCTAATTTCAACTGAGCAGCAAGAGTACTCATGGCAGGAAATTCAGATTTGAAAATCTCAAGGAAAAATACACCCTGCCTTTCATTTCCCACCACCCAGGATATTAAACCCAGATGACCATGGTGAAGATGAGGGAAAGACAAATTGCAGAAATAAGCCTAGCTATTCTAAGTCACCAGGTCATTTCAAGTGACAAATAAGCCCATTTTATTTCTAAAGAATTCACTAACCTCCCTAAAGGGAAGAGAAACATGCTCTCAGAAGCTATTCCATCAAGGGAATAATGTTATCTAAGGAAACTGATTGTTTTGCAGAAATTAAAGTTTAAAGTTTTACATGCAGTGATGTTGGTTTTGAATGCAGTATTTTTAGCTCATTCTAACACCTTGAAGTAATCAGATCCCTGGAAAACATGTACACTGATTCTTCTCTCCCTGGCACTCAAAGTACACCTGCCAACATTTGTTCTTCTATAATTTGTATGAAGCCCAGAAAAAAACAAGAAAAAGGGAAAAGGGTTCAAATCCCAACACAGCCAACTCGGCCTTATTTCCCATGTGACCTTGGGGAAGCAGATAACCCTTTCATAGCATCAGTTTCAGCATTTAAGATTAGAGAAAACAAACTAATGAGGCACATTCAGTGATTTGACTCTGCTGCTGCTGCTAAGTCAATTCAGTCGTGTCCAACTCTGTGCAACTCCATAGACGGCAGCCCACCAGGTTCCCCCATCCCTGGGATTCTCCAGGCAAGAACACTGGAGTGGGTTGCCATTTCCTTCTCCCATGCATGAAAATGAAAAGTGAAAGTGAAGTTGTCCATCGTGTCCTACTCTTAGTGACCCCATGGACTGCAGCCTACCAGGCTCCTCCGTCCATGGCATTTTCCAGGCAAGAGTACTGGAGTGGGGTGCCATTGTCTTCTCCGGATTTGACTCTAGTCAGACTGTAAAGCAAAAGTTATGAGGTTTTTTGTTTGTTTGTTTAATCTCCAACAAGACTGCTACTTTGGCGTCCATATGCCACTATAAATTTCATTAAGACCAGCAAAGCCAGGTTTTCCTCCAACGTTGGTAAAAATGGCTGCTTCTCCATTTAAAGACTAGATGAAGTGATTGGCTTGCATTTGAGCACCATGTTGAATAGGAACTCCGTGGACTTAAATATTAGAATTGCACTCAGCACAGCTGATGCTCACAAAATGAGAAGTATCTGAAACAGACCATTTTAGGGAATAATGGTTTCATATGCTCATCTTGATTGCTCCGAGCCAAACACTAATTAGTAGAGAGCTAATCGGAATTGAATGCACCATTTAAATAAATTCTGTGCAAACTCCTTCCCTCTTCCCCTTATCTCCTCCTATTTTCCTCCTTCTCTCTCTTTTCCTCTTCTGCTTTATCTCCCTCTTTGACTACTTTTACCATCAAGTAAAATGCACCCAAGTTAAATGCAAATAGGATCGTATGAGGCAATTCCACTACATCTACCTTGCATCACAGTATTAAACGTGATAAAGTGTGTAAAGTAGGTAAGTCAGTGCCTGGTGCTTCATAGATGGTTGATACAGCCATTGTTTAAAACTAAGGCTTGGTTCTGTTGGCCACTCATACTCTCATCTCTTACTTTCTCCTCACCAACAGTGACAAATGTAATTTCAAGACCTGGGTTTATTCTACCTTCGCTTCTTCCCAGAACTTCATAAATACAAAAACCTTTATTTCTGCTTTATTAAAAGACTGGAAATTCATATGCACACACATAAAAATCCCTAAAGATTTAGAAAAGATATTCAGAACCAAATAAATATGAACTAGAGTTTCACAGTGAAAAAAATAAACAAGATTGAAAAGGAAGAATGATATATACTATATTCAAGAAAGCATGAGACAATAGAGAGAAGATGGAATCTGGAATAATATGCATCTGAGTTTTTAAAACTCTGTAATTGTACCTTGGGTGGTTTGCTTAATTTCTCTGAGCCTCATTATCTCCAAATGTAAAACAGGCTTCTCATCAGTTACTGCAGCAATGAGGTTTATGCCCTATTTAGCACCCTATAGAGAGAAAGGGCTTCCTAGGCGGTACTAGTGGTAAAGAACCTACCCGCCAATGCAAAAGAAATAAGAGATGCAGGTTTGATCCCTGGGTCGGGAAGACCCCCTGGAGGAGGGATAGGCTACCCACTCCAGTATTCTTGCCTGGAGAATCCCATGGACATAGGAGCCTGGCAGGCTATGGTACATAGGGTCACAAAGAGTCAGACATGACTGAAGTGACTCAGCATGGCAGAGAGAGAAAACCCAATGAGCAATTTGTACTGATAAGGGTCCAGACAGGAAAACAAATAGCACCCTAGATATTTCAGCAGAGAACTTAGTATAGAGAATTGGTTAAACATGTTGAAAGATCAGACATGCTAAAAGGAAACACTAAGGTGGAGCACAGAAGTAATGCACAAGACTGGGGGATATAAGGAAAGAAGTTGAGATGTTTAGAACCTCGGAGCTCAGAAGAGCCCTGCCAGCCTGGGACTTAGACCACAGAGAAGGTGCTGCCTGCCAGGTGCCAGTCCCCAGTAACTCAGAGGAGGGTGCTCGGGTGTTGGAGCTCAGTCTCTGAGGAGGGGGTGGTGCCCACTTGGCATTGGGCCTTCTGAGAGGTACAGCTGGGACTGCTTCCGGGATTGCTGAGAGAAGTCATAAACTCAATACAAAGTGCCTTCTGGGGACAACACTAAGAGGAAGGGAAAGCAAACAGTAAGAAGCATGTCCCCTTTCTGTCCTCCATCGCTTGTGTCTCCTTCCAGGTTCTCCTACAAATCTCTTGCAGGGATCCAGCTGGCAAAGGACAACTGCAATTTTCAGAGTCCCAGCTCAATATTCCATGGTTGGACATAGGCAGGTGGGTCTGGAGCTTAAAGACAATAACTTAATGATCAGCACACTGTTCCCTGTAAAACCACATAACATAGCTCACATGGGATAGAGCACTACTCATTAATCTCATATACCAAATGACGGAAGACAAACTTTTTTTAAAAAATAATTTTAGCTATTTATTTATTTTTGGCTGTGCTGTATTTCCATCGATGTGCGGGCTTTCTCTAGTTGTGGCAAGCAGGGGCCACTCTCTAGTTGCAATGGCTTCTCATGTTGCAAAGCACAGGCTCTAGGGTGCACAGGCTCCAGTAGTTGCAGCTCCCTGGCTCTAGAGCACAGGCTCAGTAATTGCAGTGTACAGACTTAGTTGCTCTATGGTGTAAGGGATCTTCCTGGACCAGGGATTGAATCCTTGTCTCCTACATCGGCAGGCAGATTCTTTACCATTGAGCCAACAGGGAAGCCCTAACATTGATGGTTATTTCCTTAAAAATTGTAGTTAGTAGCATAGATTTGGAGGGGAAAACCATAGGTTTAAAATATGGTCTCCTCATTTCATAGCTGTGTGACCATGAGCAATTATTTAAATATTATTATTTTATTAATAAATGTTTAACTATTTATTCTCATATTGAAATACTGTTTATTGCTTCCTTGACTTCAAAGTCTCTTATGCCTTCATCTTCTCTCATGGTTCTAAACTGAACATCTCAAAAAGCCTGAAAAAGAGTTCCATCTGTGTATATATCAGTCACTCAGTCATGTCTGACTCTTTGCGACACTATGGACCGTAGACCATCAGGCTCCTCTGTCCATGAGATTCTCCAGGCAAGAATACTGGAGTGGGCTGCCATTTCCTTATTTCCTAACTATCCACTTATCTAAAAATAAACCAATATTTATTAAATTGCAATCTCATAAATGGCATCAGATACTAAAATAAAATTAATTTTTAGTTTATTAATTAAATATGCATTCAATGCCTAAATGTGCCAGGCACCATGGTTGGCACTGAAAATACAAAGTAATTTAAACATAGTCACTATCTTCAAAGCAGAGTCATGTACGTAGCATGATGAGCATGACTCAAGTATTACAACAGTGAAATGGTCTGCACAGGTTCTTTAAGGAGCACACATGAGGGAACATCTCATTTTGGAAATGGCAAGTGTTTCTAGAGAAGATGACGGTTGAAGCAAATCTTAAAGAGTAAGTAGAAAGTATTCAAGTGAAGACATAAAAGATGTGGAAATATTTAAAACAAACTCATCCATTATCCTTTTTCTATTATGTTTTCAATGTCTAATTTCCCAGGAAACTGCTTCCTGAGTCTAAAAACTAACAATACTCTTTATTCAATCAAATCATTTTCTTAAATTATCATTGTTCGAACCTTCTAAAAAGCAATGTACCTCCTACCACCTATGTCACTTAATTATCACCATGCACTCATCAATTCATTTTAACTGTTATAAAGTACTTCTAGTATTTACACATCACAATTTACTTAACTATTATCCTGTTCATTCAGATTACTCCTGGTGTTTTGTCTGGTTGTTTTATCAATAACACTTCTATAAATGTTCCTGTATGTATCTGGTCCCATCATTTCATGGGAAATAGATGGAAAAACAGTGGAAACAGTGTCAGACTTATTTTTTTGGGCTCCAAAATCACTGCAGATGCTGATTACAGCCACGAAATTAAAAGACGCTTACTCCTTGGAAGGAAAGTCATGACCAACCTTGATAGTATATTAAAAAGCAGAGACATTACTTTGCCAACAAAGGTCCGTCTAGTCAAGGCTATGGTTTTTCCCGTGGTCATGTATGGATGTGAGAGTTGGACTGTGAAGAAAGCTGATCGCAGAAGAATTGATTCTTTTGAACTGTGGTGTTGGAGAAGACTCTTGAGAGTCCCTTGGACTGCAAGCAGATCCAACCAGTCCATTCTAAAGATCAACCCTGGATGTTCATTGGAAGGACTGATGCTAACGCTGAAACTCCAATACTTTGTCCACCTCATGCAATGAGTTGACTCACTGGAAAAGACTCTGATGCTGGGAAAGGTTGGGGGCGGGAGGAGAAGGGGACGACAGAGAATGAGATGGCTGGATGGCATCACTGACTCTGTGGACATGAGTTTGAGTGAGCTCCGGGAGTTGGTGATGGACAGGGAGGCCTGGCGTGCTGTGATTCATGGAGTCGCAGAGAGTCAGACACGACTGAGCGACTGAACTGAACTGATGTGTCTCCTTGTGCACAAATGAGCAGGAAGAAAGTAGGATTGCTGGACTGTGGTGTAGACATGTATTCCATGGTTGATATCCAACCCAAATCTTTTCCCCCATTTATAGTGTTCATTCCACCTCAGGTCTTAGAGCTAAAATTTAAGCAGAGCATCTGAAGCTGGCTCTGAACTATCAAGCATTCTAACTTCAAGCCCTTGAAGTTAAACTAAAGAAAAGAGGGAAAGACCAACTCCCCCTGCTTCCCCTGAGAATAATTTCTCACAGTCAGTCTCACTCCAGAGCTCCGCTTTGAATTCAGGGGGAGGCAAGTTCTACGGCACCTTGCCTGAGTTTTCTCCATTACTTGTCTTCCTCTCCTCCTTCCATATCCTGCTTGCCCACTTCCTTACCAACCTCCTCTGAGAGCACTTTCTTAATCATTGGTACACAGATCTCATCTCAGGGTCAGCTTCTGGAGGACCTGATCCAAATTAAGGCACATTTCAAACTGACCAAATACTTCAAATTACTCTCTAAACTGATTGAACTGGTGTCTCCTCTCACCAGCAGGGGCATGTGATATCTCCACATCCTACTCAAACTTTGGAGTTAACCAACTTTAAGTTTTGTTTTTTTTTTAATCTGATAACTGTGCAAAAGGTATCACACTATTTTATTTTACATTTTCTTATATCTGTTGTGTTTTCTTGTGCCCAGTCATGTCCGACTCTGTGAGTCTTTGATCTGTAGCCCACCAGGCCCCCCATCCATGAGATTTTTCAGGCAAGAATACTGAAGTGTGTTGCCATTTGCTCCTCCCCACTGCAGGCAGATTCTTTATCCAATGAGCTGTCTTCATGTTTCCTTTTTTACAAATTGCCTGTGCATTGTCTTTACACATTATCCTACTGAAGTGTTTACCTTTTCTTACTAATAGGTAGAAGTACTTCTTAAATTCTGGAAGTGAAACCTTTGCAATTGACATGGGTTGTAAATATTTTCACATAATCTGTGATTTGTCTTTTAAATTTATGCTGCCTTATAGTTGAAAATTTTTCACTATATTTAAATTTCTGTTTGTTTAGAGTCTGTGTTTTGTGTTTTTATTTTTATAAAATCTTACCCTAACTCAAGGTCATGAAGAGTTTCTACTATATTTTCTTCAAAATATTTAAATATTCTGTCTTTAGCCATTTTCTGTATGATGTGTGGTAGGGATTTGATCTTAATTATTTTTCTCCAAATAGTTTTTTGCCATATTATTTTTTTGCAAATACTCTTTTAATGCCATTTATGTCATATACCAAGTTTCCACATAATCATGGGCCTCTTTCGTTGCATTGGTCCATTTGTCTAACCCTTAGCCAATGAAAATGTCTTGATTACTATGGTTTTAATAATAATTCTTGATATTTATTAAGCAATTTACCATCTTTTTCTAAAACTTGATTCCACTGCTTTCTTCTTCCATATGATTTTTAAAACAAACTTGTCAAAATCTATGAAAAATTAGGATTTTAATTAAAATGTCACTGAATGCCTACAATAACTTTCGAGGAGATTTTTTTTAATTTATTTATTATTTAATTGAAGGATAATTGCTTTACAGAATTTTGTTGATTTCTGTCCAACCTCAACATGAATCAGCCATAAGTATACATATATCCCCTCCCTTTAGAACCTCCCTCCCATCTTTCTCCCCATCCCACCCTTCTAGGTTGACACAGAGCCCCTGTCTGAGTTTCCTGAAACACAGCAAATTCCTGTTGGCTATCTCTTTTACATATGGTAATGTAAGTTTCCATGTCACTCTCTCCATACATCTCACCCTCTCCTCCCCTCTCCCCATGTGCATAAGTCTATTCTCTATGTCTGTTTCTCCACTGATGCCCTGTAAATAGTCTTTAGTACCATTTTTCTAGATTCCGTATACATGCATTAGAAAATGATATTTATCTTTCTCTTTCTGACTCACTTCACTCTGTACAATAGGATCTAGGTTCGTCCACCTCATCAGAACTGACTCAAATGTGTTCTTTTTATGGCTGAGTAATATTCCATTGTGTATATGTACCACAACTTCTTTATCCATTCATCTGTCGATGGACATCTAGATTGCTTCTATGTTCCAGATATTGTAAATAGTGTTGTAGTAAACAATGGGATGCATGTGTCTCTTTCAATTTTGGTTTCCTCAGGGTATATGCCTAGGAGTGGGATTGCTGGGTCATATGATAGTTTTATTACTAGATTTTTATGGAATCTCCATACCATCTTCCATAGTGGTTATATCAATTTACATTCCCACCAACAGTGCAAGAGTGTTCCCTTTTCTCCGCACCCTCTCCAGCATTTATTGTTTGTAGACTTTTTAATGATGGCCATTCTGTCTGTGTGAGGTGATATCTCATTGTAGTTTTGATTTTCATTTCTCTAATAATGAGCGATGTTGAGCATCTTTTCTTGTGTTTGTTAGCCATCTGTATGTCTTCTTTGGAGAAATGTCTGTTTAGGTCTTTTTCTCACTTTCTGATTTGGTTGTTTGTTTTTCTGGTATTGAGTTGTATGAGCTACTTGTATATTTTGGAAATTAATCTTTTGTTAGTTGTTTCATTTGCTATTATCTTCTTCCATTCTGAGGGTTGTCTTTTTACCTTGCTATGGTTTTCTTTGCTGTGCAAAAGCTTTTAAGTTCAATCAGGTCCCATTTGTTTACTTTTGTTTTTATTTCCAGAACTCTAGGAGGTGGATCAAGGAGGATCTTGCTTTGATTTATGTCATTGACCATTCTATGTTTTCCTCTAAGAGTTTTATAGTTTCTGGTCTTACATTTATGTCTTTAATCCATTTTGAGTTTATCTTTGTGTATGGTGTTAGTAAGTGTTCTAATTTCACTCTTTTACATATAGCTGTCCAGTTTTCCCAGCACCATTTATTGAAGAAGCTATCTTTGCCCCATTGTATATTCTTGCCTCCTTTGTCAAAAATAAGGTACCCCTAGGTGCAAGGGTTTATTTCTGGGCTTTCTATCTAGTTCTGTGAAAAATGCCATTGGTAATTTAATAGGGATCATGTTTAATCTGTAGATTGTGTTTGGTAGTATAGTCTTTTTCACAATATTGATTCTTCCTACCCAGGAACATGCACTGTCTCTTCATTTCTTTATGACATCTTTGATTTCTTGCCTCGCTGTCTTATAATTTTCTGTGTACAGTTCTTTTGTCTGCTTAGGTAAGTTTATTCCTAGACACTTTATTCTTTTTGTTGCAATGGTGAATGGGATTGATTCCTTAATTTCTCTTTCTGATTTTTTACTGTTAGTATATAAAAATGCAGTTGATTTCTGTGTACTGATTTTGTCAAGTACACAATTCTGTGCATTGATATCTTCATGATAAAGTCTTTTGATCCATGAACATATAGTATATCTCTCAATTTATTCATATCATTTTCTGACTTTCAAAAATATTTTGAAATTTTCTCTATAAAGATATTAAGTACCTTTTGTTAAATTTAACCCCTTAATACCATACAGTGTTATGTTATATATTCCTCTGCTATTTCTGATGTTTTGTTTAAAATGGCTATTAACCTTTGAACATTGATCTCATAACTTACAAGCTTGTTGGGCTCTAATATTCTAACAGCTTCAAGATTTCTATTGGATTGTCCTATGGAGACAATCCGGAGAAGGCAATGGCACCCCACTCCAGTATTCTTGCCTGGAAAATCCCATGGATGGAGGAGCCTGGTAGGCCGTGGTCCATGGGGTCACACAGAGTCGGACACGACTGAAGTGACTTAGCAGCTTAGCAGCAGCATGGAAACAATCACACTGACTGTGATTAAAAACATTTGTTCAGACTTCCCTGGTTGTCCAGTGGTTAAGAATCCACCTGCTAACGCAGAGGGCACACGTTTGATCCTTTTTCCGTGAAGATCTCACATGCCCTGGAGCAACTAAGTCCATCTGCCACAACTACTGAGCCCAAGTGCCTAGAGCCCGTGCTCTGCAACAGGAGAAGCCACTGCAATGAGAAAGCCTGTGCACTGCAACAAAGAGTAGCCCCCACTCTCTGCAACGACAGAAAGCCTGTGTGCAGCAACCAAGACCCAGCCCATCCAAAAATAAATACATCTTCTTTAAAAATGTGTTCTTTAGGGTTCTTTCAAACCCTAATCTCTCTTTATATTTGATTTACTTCATTGGATATGTTTTCTAAAATAAAGATAATAGAAATGATCAAAATGCCTTCTTTAATTTTTTCTGACACCAGTAAGAATGTTTATAAATTGTTACAATTTATGAATATGTTTGCTATGAATTTTTGATAAAAATAATCAATTTTATGAAGCTTCATTTATTCCCAATTGGCTAAGAATTTTTTAAATGTACAATACATTTGAGTATTGAATTTTATCAAGTTTTTCCGCCATCTGTTGACATCAGTTCAGTTCAGTTCAGTTGCTCAGTCGTGTCTGACTCTTTGTGACCCCATGAACTGCAGCACGCCAGGCCTCCCTGTCCATCACCAACTGCTGGAGTCTACCCAAACCCATGTCCATTGAGTCGGTGATGCCATCCAACTATCTCATCCTCTGTCATCCCCTTCTCCTCCTGCCCTCAATCTTTCCCAGCATCAGGGTCTTTTCAAATGAGTCAGCTCTTCGCATCAGGTGGCCAAAGTATTGGAGTGTCAGCTTCAACACCCATCCTCCCAAAGTATATTCAGGACTAATCTCCTTTAGGATGGACTGGTTGGATCTCCTTGCAGTACAAGGGACTCTCAAGAGTCTTCTCCAACACCACAGTTCAAAAGCATCAATTCTTCTGCTCTCAGCTTTCTTTATAGTCCAACTCTCACATCCATACATGACCAGTGGAAAAACCATAGCCTTGACTAGATGGACCTTTGTTGACAAGGTAATGTCTCTGCTTTTTAATATGCTCTTTAGGTTGATCATTACTTTCCTTCCAAGGAGTAAGTGTCTTTTAATTTCATAGCTGCAATCACCATCTGACATAGCATATGGTATTACCTTTTAATTTGTTAATATAATGAATAACATAATTCTATTTTCTCTTATAGAGCTATCCTTACATTGCTGGAATAACCTCTACTTATATGTGAGAGTATATATGTAGTCAACACATATACTGACTTCAATTTGCTTATACTTCATTTAGGATTGCTGCATTTGTAAGTTTACTTTCTTGGTCTACGTTGAAAAACAAGACTAGAATATTGTCACAAAATAAACCTGATAGCTTTCCCTTTATTTTAATAATTTGAAGTAGTTTTATAAAATGAGGATATTCTGTTCCTCAAAGGACTGGTAAAGACAGTCTGGGTCAGAAGACAAATGACTAATCCTCATGTGGTGAGGGCGATGGGACTCAGGGTTAACAGATAGAGGGAGAATTTAAAATACTCTCCCAACTTCTTTGATGATTATTCTTTCATTTAGGTTATCTATATCCTTCTGACTCAAACTGGTATCATAAACAAATTTTTCTAGAAAAATTGTTTATATTATCTGGGTTGAAATTTATAAGCCTACACATGTTCATAGTGTTTTTCTGGGGTTTCTATATCCCACTGTACACATAGCTATATACTCTTCTTTATTACTTTGTACCTTTCTATTCTTATCAGTTTTGCTAAGGAATTATCTAATTAGGTTTTTTTTTTTAATAAAAGAACAACATTTAGATTTTCTTGGATCTTTGCACAGTTCTTTTATTTTCTGTATAATTTTTTTGTCTTTTGTCTCTTTTTCCTATGATCTTCATGTCTATGTGTGTGTGTGTGCATACACACATAATTATTAGCTTACTGTACCAAACACTTAATTCATCTTTCATGTTTTTGTCAAGAAAGGCACTTACAGTACTATCACTAATGTAAACTTTCAACATTTAGTTAATTCTCATTGTGTTTTATTCTTTAGCTCATTAATTATTTTCAAGTATAATTTTATTTTTGAAACATTGTGGTCATTTTTTAGTATTTGTTTATTGATTTATAATTTAATTGCCTTCTTGTTAGAGAACATGGAGTTTACTACACTGATTCTTTGACATTTATTGAGATATCCTCTGTGTCCTAATGTGATCATTGTGTAATTACTCCATGTGTACTTGAAAGGCATCTAGTATTCCCATTTTGTTCAACTCAGAGTTGTATGTTATCTATTAAGGTTAGCGTCTTAATTGTGTTGCTTAAATCTCCCCTGTTCTGATTGTTTCTTCAACTTATTCTGTAAGTATCTGACTGGGATTAAATCTCTCAATAAAGCTGTTGATTTGACCACCTCTCCTTATATTTGGTTCTTTTGTACTTTACATTTTCCAAGAATACACTGTTAGGTTAAACGGATTATGATTGTTCTTTACACAATTGTCCTCTTTTTCTAGTAATGTTTTAAACCTATTTGGTATCATATTAATATTGTTACACTAATTCATTTATTTTCCCAGCTCTTTGTTTTTAATCTCTCTGTGTGATTTTGTTTTTGTGGTGTCCTTTATCAGCAGCATATGGCTGGATTTTGTTTTGTTTTTACATCCATCTAATAATCTTAGTCTTTTGAGGACTTAATCTACTTACACGTATTGTAATACCTGATATATTTGGAATTATTCCTGCATCTTACTTTGTGTTTGAAGCTTGCCAGCTGCTTTTTCTCTTCACTTCTTCATATGTTCTTCTTTTCTTGTCTCCATTAAGTGGATAATGTTTTTCCACATGCCTATTTTATCCACATGGAGACTGTATTTCCATGGTTTCAGTTAACTGTTTAGCAAACATAATTAGATATACATTATTCCAATACTCTAAAGATTATAGTATTTTATCTCCCTTTTAGGCACAATGAAGATTTGCTGGTCTGTATTCATCATATACCTTTCCACTCCCACTTAGTTTTTAGAAAAATATGAAAGCTTTTTAAATTATGTTTTTTAATGAAATTTCCCACCACAGTTTATTAATTTCAGTGCCCTCTATTGTACCTTATATCCCAGGGCTTTCCTCTGCATTCACTTTTTTACCTTCTATCGGTTCAGTTCAGTTCAGTCGCTCAGTCGTGTCCGACTCTCCGCGACCCCATGAATCACAGCACGCCAGGCCTCCCTGTCCATCACCAACTCCCGGAGTACACTCAAACTCATGTCCACAGAGTCGGTGATGCCATCCAGCCATCTCATTCTCCGTCATCCCCTTCTCCTCCCGCCCCCAACCTTTCCCAGCATCAGAGTCTTTTCCAGTGAATCAACTCGTCGCATGAGGTGGCCAAAGTATTGCAGTTTACCTTCTATAGCATATCTTTAATCATTCCTTGTTTTAATTTATTTAATTGGAGGCTAATTACTTTACAATATTGTAGTGTTTTTTGCCATACATTGCCATGAATCAGCCATTGGTGTACATGTGTCCCCCATCCTGAACCCCCTTCCCACCTCCCTCCCCATCCCATCCCTCAGGGTCATCCCAGTGCACCAGCCCTGAGCACCCTGTCTCATGCATTGAACCTGGACTGATGATCATGGAAGCAATCTAGATGTCCATCTTTAATAATTCTTACATTGACAGTCTTGATGTAGTAAATTCTTTTAATTGTATATACATAAAATATATTCATTTGTCTCCATTCTTGAATAATAACTCAGCTGGTTTATTGTTTTTTATTGCAATTGTACTTAAAGAATTTTCTGGCCTCTGTTTTTATTGATTGAAAACTCGATTGTGAGTCTCATAGCTGATTCTTCATAGGTAATAGCTCTTTTCCATCATAAACTTAAGATTTTCCTTTCTCTCTGATGTTTTGCAGTTTCCTTACAATGAGAAAACAGCATTGAACACAGAGTAAGTTCCCTAGTACTGTCTTTAATTCACGATTCCTCCTTTGTGTCCAGTCTAGAGAAGATTTTATTAGGGGGCAAGCTTTATTATATATACCACTTCTCAGGTGTTTATATGGAGGGATGTTCCTTCTTGCTCCACCCCTTCTATACTCCTCCCAACTGACTGCTGGGTGACAACCATTACTGCACATTCCTTGACTGTACAGAGTCAATCCATCATAAAGGCTGTTAGCCTGGGACTTCAGTCTCTCTCCTTCTGAATTCTGAACTGGTGTGAGCGATTCTGGGTGTAGTGCCACCGCCATATTTTCCACGGGTGGGATACAGACTGCAATGAGGGGGAAAGCTAGAGGTAGGGCAAGCAGGAAACACCAGCAAACCTGTTTAGCATTTGGTTGCATAGTTTGCATTTGGTTGGCCTTGTCCTCCAACTTTTTTTATCAGTAATAAAACTTACTTTTTTAAATTGAATTTTTAAATTCACATACAAAAATATTCACCCCTTTAAAAGATACTGTTTCATTTATTCTCAATATATCCACAAAGTTGTGCAATCATATTGTTTAGTTTCAGAATATTTTCCCCACGCCAAAAACAAACCTTGTATATATTAGCAGTCACACACATCCTCCCCAACCTACCCAACTCCAGGCCCTGGAAACAACTAATTTTCTTTCTGTCTCTGTAGATTTGTCTATTCTGGTCATTTTGTATAAATTGAATCATAAAACATATGGCTTTTTTGTCCAGCTTCTTCCATTTAATAAAGCTCACTTTTACTCTCTATCTGGCTCCTGAATCTACCTCTCAATTGGTTTCAAAAATGTGGTATAAAGAAGGATATTATTTATGGAACCCACAAAACCCTACATAATTTCCTACTTCTTAGTTTCAATAACTATACTTTTAACCCACAGGGATTACTTATAAAGCCTAGTTTTCTTTGTTTCTTTTCCCATTTTAAAAATAAACTCTTTGTATGATAATATACATAGAGAGTAGAACATAAATCCTAAATATATATAACTTGAGGAATTATCACAACCAAGTCAACATATAAAGCATCGTCTTTATCCCAAAGGTCTCAAACGTCCCCTTGTACCAGCTCTCTTCCTCATCCTACAAAATAACATTATACTTAACCTGAACTCTAAAACCACAAGAGTTTTGTCAGTTTTTAAACTTTATATAACAGGAATCATATAGTACAGTTTTTTGGTGTTTTTTTTTTTTTTGTATTGGGTTATTTGGCTCATCTTATCTGTAATATTTCCGGTTTTAATAGAGGTATGTCTTTGTTTTTTACTTTAATGTCTTAAACATATACAAAAACCCATCAGACTGATTCCTAAATAATTTCATTTGGAGTGAATTCGTGGTCTGATTTTTAAAACTTTTGTTCATTATTATTTTCAGAATGAACTTTTCATGTTTTTAAATTTTTGTTTACAAGCCTGATTGGAGTAGAATTTTTCATTTTAAGTGTTATCTTTGTGTGTGTGCCCATTTTAGCTTTTCACACTCATCTCTTTTCTGTTTAGAAGTTTTGCAGTTATCTCAACCTGATTTCCCAGTCCAGATCTAAGCTTGCTCCATTATAATAGGAAAGAACAGATACAGGTGCAAAGCCAGCTAGCAGCTGGAATCTAGTTCCTAGTAGGTTCCTAATTCTAGTTCCTAGTAATGAGACCATGTTTTTGTCCTGAGTCTCTGCTCCCACTTACACTTCCCAAACTCCTCCCAACTCCAAAACCCACAGTTTTTTAAAGTCAATTACCAATTACACATCATGAGGCATTTTTTTTTATTCCAATGTTCTTTCCCAAGTGGTAGAGACTGTGTAGGCTTAAATCAATGGCATGACTATGCTCCCCCACTTCACAAGGAGCACATTTGTAGAAAATAAGATACACTCCCTGCTTCAAAATAGAAAACCCAGTAGGTCTGTGCTACAGCTGTCACCAACACTGTGTGTTTTTATTGGTCTTGAATTTAGAATCTACCACTAAGCCTTTTCTACTTTTATAAATCTATTACTGTAGGCTTCTAACAACAAAAAAGTATTTACACAGCATGAATTCATTGTCCCATCTTGAACAGATGTCTCAACTCTTTTTTTAAGCCCTCACAAGCAGATTTATGGCAACAGAGATTTCAAAAAAAGTGTTCTCTTTAGTGATCATCTAGCTACTTCATCTAAGAGATAAACTGGTTTTCTCTCCAGCCTTATCTTTGGTGATTTTCTTGGGACATTTCATATTAAGCACATCCCTGGGTCTAAGATGTGTTTTCTCTGATTATGTTCCTTCTCTGTAACTATTACTTCTCTATTTCATACTCACTCTGTGGAACATCCACTTCTTTCTTGTATGAATTCTCCAAGATAAATCTTTGAATGTGTGAATGCATCCCTCTTTTATTCCTGTCTATGCAGGAGACCCTGGTTCGATTCCTGGGTCAGGAAGATCCACTGGAGAAGGGAAAGGCTACCCACTCCAGTATTCTGGCCTGGAGAGATCCAGGGACTGTATAGTCCATGGGGTCACAAAGAGTTGGACATGACTGAGTGACTTTCACATTCACATGCTTTCCTTGGGTGACCTCCTAAAATTTCATGTCATCAAATGTCATTTCTACTCACAAGTCTCTGCTTATACTGCTAATGCTTCTTCCTACTGTCACTGTCACATTTTCCATTATTTTCTGGACATTTCCACCTTGATAAGCTGCAAACTTCTTATACATGCTCATCTTAATTCCCATTGTTACCTCCACCAGATCTCTTCTTCCTCACTGTCACCGCTTTCCCAGGTGCCTGATAAAAACTGCTAAGGTAACTTATACCACTTTCTTTCCCTTGCCCTCAACAATTAGGTGTGCTTAGTCACTCAGTAGTGTCAGACTCTATGAGACCCCATGGACTGTAGTCACTCAGGCTTCCTCTGTCCATGGGGATTTTCCAGGCAAGAATACTGGAATGGGTTGCCATGCACTCCTTCAGGAGATCTTCCCAACCCAGGTCTCCAACATTGCAGGTGGATTCTTTACCATCTGAGCCACCAGGGAAGCCCAAGAATACTGAAATGGGTTTATCCTTTCTCCAGGGAATCTTCCCGACCCAGGAATCAAGCCAGTGTCTCCTGCGCTACAGGTGGATTCTTTACCAGCTGAGCTACCACAGGTACTTCTCTAGTTAGAGCTCTAATAACTTTTTACCTGAACCATGTAATGATCCCAAGCACATTTCCCTGATTTTTGTCTTTGTTCCCAAACCCAACTGATATTCAGGACCCATAGCCATCTTGCTATAGTTCTGTTTGATCAATTCATGTTTTTTTGCTTGAAAACTGCCAGTGTTTCCCAGTTCCTACAAAGTAGCACACAACACATTTTGGAAAATATGACCTCATATTTCCCAATGACCTGGGGAAAATCCAGTTTTCCTTTTGTATCCCTCTAACCGTGCTTCCGAAATGGCTGTCTGAGGAGGCCTTACAAATAGCTGTGAAAAGAAGAGAAGCGAAAAGCAAAGGAGAAAAGGAAAGATATAAGCATCTGAATGCAGAGTTCCAAAGAATAGCAAGGAGAGATAAGAAAGCCTTCCTCAGGGATCAATGCAAAGAAATAGAGGAAAACAACAGAAGAGGAAAAACAAGAAAATTAGAGATTCCAAGGGAACATTTCATGCAAAGATGGGCTCGATAAAGGACAGAAATGGTATGGACCTAACAGAAGCAGAAGATATTAAGAAGAGGTGGCAAGAATACACAGAAGAACTGTACAAAAAAGATCTTCACAACCAAGATAGTCACAATAACATGATCACTGACCTAGAGCCAGACATCTTGGAATGTGAAGTCAAGTGGGCCTTAGAAAGCATCACTACGAACAAAGCTAGTGGAGGTGATGGAATTCCAGTTGAGCCATTTCAAGTCTTGAAAGATGATGCTGTGAAAGTGCTGCACTCAATATGACAGCAGATATGGAAAACTCAGCAGTGGCCACAGGACTGGAAAAGGTCAATCTTCATTCCAATCCCAAAGAAAGGCAATGCCAAAGAATGCTCAAACTACCGCACAATTGCACTCATCTCACACGCTAGTAAAGTCATGCTCAAAATTCTCCAAGCTAGGCTTCAGCAATATGTGAACCATGAACTCCCAGATGTTCAAGCAGGTTTTAGAAAAGGCAGAGGCACCAGAGATCAAATTGCCAACATCTGCTGGATCATGGAGAAAGCAAGAGAGTTCCAGAAAAACATCTATTTCTGCTTCATTGACTATGCCAAAGCCTTTGACTGTGTGGATCGCAAGAAACTGTGGAAAATTCTGAAAGAGATGGGAATACCAGACCACCTGACCTGCCTCTTGAGAAACCTCTATGCAGGTCAGGAAGCAACAGTCAGAACTGTACATGGAACAACAAACTGGTTCCAAATAGGAAAAGGAGTACGTCAAGGCTATATATTGTCACCTTGCTTATTTAACTTATATGCAGAGTACATCATGAGGAACGCTGGGCTGGAAGAAGCACAAGCTGAAATCAAGATTGCTGGGAGAAATATCAATAACCTCAGATATGCAGATGACACCACCCTTATGGCAGAAAGTGAAAAGGGACTAAAAAGCCTCTTGATGAAAGTGAAAGAGGAGAGTGAAAAGGTTGGCTTGAAGCTCAGCATCAGAAAACAAAGATCATGGCATCTGGTCCCATCACTTCATGGGAAATAGATGGAAAAACAGTGGAAACAGTGTCAGACTTTATTTTTGGGGGCTCCAAAATCACTGCAGATGCTGATTGCAGCCATGAAATTAAAAGACACTTACTCCTTGGAAGGAAAGTTATGACCAACCTTGATAGTATATTAAAAAGCAGAGACATTATTTTGCCAACCAAGGTCCGTCTAGTCAAGGCTATGGTTTTTCCTGTGGTCATGTATGGATGTGAGAGTTGAACTGTGAAGAAAGCTGATCGCCAAAGAATTGATGCTTTTGAACCGTGGTGCTGGAGAAGACTCTTGAGAGTCCCTTGGACTGCAAGGAGATCCAACCAGTCCATTCTAAAGGAGATCAATCCTGGGTGTTCATTGGAAGGACTGATGCTGAAGCTGAAACTGCAATACTTTGGCCACCTCATGCGACAAGTTGACTCACTGGAAAAGACTCTGATGCTAGGAAAGGTTGGGGGCGGGAGGAGAAGGGGACGACCGAGAATGAGATGGCTGGATGGCACCACTGACTCTGTGGACATGAGTTTGAGTGACCTCCGGGAGTTGGTGATGGACAGGGAGGCCTGGCGTGCTGTGATTCATGGGGTCGCGGAAAGTTGGACACGACTGAGCGACTGAACTGAACTGAACTGAACCGTGCTTCCAATCAGTTTTCCCATTAATCATGTCCTATGTTCCAGCCACACTAACTTCATGTCCCTTTTATAAAATCCCTTCATTTTCTCACATTATCCTTCCAACTGGAATTTCTCTCTCTCTGATCCCTACAGGTTCAAACCAAACTGCATTTCTTTATTCCTCAGCTGAAAAACCACTTTCTCGAATACTCTGTATTTATTCCATCAGTCAAAATTAATCTCTTCTAACCTGAAACTCCTCTAGCACTCCAACTCTAGATTATTATTCTATTAAGCCACCTATACTTGTCCATAAGCTAGTATATTTATAAACATGTAGCATAATTACTATGAGACTATAACTCCTTGAGGACAGAGCATATTTTACCTTTCTCTGAGTCTTTCACAAAACCTGGAACAATCTTGGAAAAATCTTGGCTCAGCATAGTATTTAATAAGTATTTCTCAGCTGAGTGAATGCGTGAAAGACATGGTAGAAGAGATTTGTGCCTTCAGTTGAAAGCAAATGAATTAAATATCCTTCTCCTCCCAGACTCAGTAATCCTCTGATTGTCAAAGCCATGACCAATCAAAATATATTAACACAGAAACTTTTGGAATTTTAATTGTTGCTGTTGTTTAGTCACTACGTCACGTCTGACTCTTTTGCAACCGTATGGCCTATAGCCCACCAGGCTCCCCAGTCCATAGGATTTTCCTGGCAAGAATACTTGAGTGGTTTGCCATTTCCTTCTCCAGGGATAGTCCTGGCCCAGGGATCAAACCCCATCTCCTTCATTGGCAGGTGGATTCTTTACCACTGAGCCACCAGGGCTGATAGCATCACTAGCAATCAGTGAAGTGAAGTGAAAGTGAAGTCGCTCAGTCGTGTCCTACCCTTAGCGACCCCAAGGACTGCAGCCTACCAGGCTCCTGCATCCATGGGATTTTCCAGGCAAGAGTACTGGAGTGGGGTGCCATTGCCTTCTCCAGTGATCAGTAGGCTTCTATAACCTCAAGACTCTGAAAGAAAGACTTGGAAACCGAAATACACCTTAACTCTTTATCTGGCCACACTGTAGCTCAGTGAAATAAAGATCACACTTAGGCTTTTAGCTTATACTTCACACCTCCAACAAGCACTTACCATCAGCATTAAGAGGGTCACTCCGGCCTAGCATGAAGCATACTCTTGAATGGTGAAGCTTGAATATTAAATGTTAGATTGAAATCTTTCGATCTTTATCTTACTTACCGACAAGAGTAAAGGAACTTTTTCAGAAGTGAAGTCAGCAGGCAAAATCTGAAACTTTCATGGAAAATTCAGTCTTGCATCCTGGATGAGAAGAATGACAGGGACCACCTCCTCACATTCTAACATGTAGTAGAGCCAGATCAGGAATTCTAACCCTCTCAAAATTCAATTTATAGTTAGTATCTTGGCACTGCTTTTCAAAGTGTAACAACACATTTTCAAAAAAAGTCTGAGCAAAAATTGTAAATTTGCCTCCAGGCATGTAAATGTTATTGCATAATTAACTGAGACATGGATTAATGTGACTAAATTCACAAAAACAATCCCAATTAGGGAGCAGTATCATGAGGGTTTTTTTTAACCCAAGTGCCCACAGAATTCACTGTTTCAACTCTGTTTTGACATCTAAGATTTCCTCCCCTGTAAAGCCTCATTTCAAAAAAACATGGGCTTGAATGAAGAAGGAGTTTGAGGCACCTTAAACAATGCCTAGAAGCACACTGCTGGGCTTTCTGCCAGCTCTGAGGAACATTTGTGTAACTGTGCTCCCAGCAGGATGTTCGCCTATCTCTGGGGAAGTTTTTCTCTGTAAAATCTCTGCTCACTTTGACAGTATTTAAAATAAAAGTAACCAAACACATTCAGAAAACACTACACCTTAATGAAGTGTCATAAAGTTAATGTATAATTTTTCCTACCAGTATCAACTCTTTAACCTTCCAGGCTTTATAAACTCCCACTATACTAAGTGAGAGGCATTTTAACTCTTGATTATGTTTTGCCTGTATATTATTTCATGTGTGAATCCTATAGATTATTCAATGTCTTCTAACTCTCTCCCTCAAAGCTTGACTTTAAGCGCCATTAAGATATATTTAGCAAAAGACAAACACACCTATTTAGTTATACACATCACACGTATCTAGCAAAGTACTCTGAGGCATTATTTCTCATCTTATCATCAAATTGGTACTTATCTCAGATGGATAATGTCACCGCCTAGTGAATCTTTTCTTCTAGATCTGTGCTCTTGGTTTCCACCCTGGGAAAATAAAAATCTATTGAACCATCCACACAATGGTACCAGGAAACTTCCTAACTCGCAACTCTCATATTGTTTATGTTTTTTCCAACAAGTCTATGAAGAGACGACAGATTGCAGAGACCATATGAAGGGCCAGTGCATACCACAGCCTATGAGACTAGAAAGCCTCATTTTGTGCTTATCCTTTGCACTATTCCAAATACCAAGTCTCATTACAATTCTTCAAAACTAATTTTAGTTCAAGTATAGTTTTTCAAAATCCAAAAACTTATTTTTGCTTTATTTTTAAACTAATGATGGATAATGAAATTTTACCTCTAATAATACTAATAGTAGTATGAGGTCTTTTGATTAGTTAGGCATTATTGAGAAAAGTTCAATTCAAATCATTATAAGCAAACCAAGAGGCAATCTTCTGGCCCTTGTGGCTAGAAGGGATTTTAATATTTTTAGTAATTCTCAGGATTAAAGAAGAGCTGTAAAAAAAGAGTTCTCCCTGACTCAGTGTTGCCAAGACTTAGTCTCTTTCGCCTCTGCTTTTTAGTTTCATTCTCTCACACAGCTGAAGTTCTACCAAGTCACTAAGGAATATGGCTGCTGGCATCTCTAGGCCTACATCAGATCAGTTGAGGAACACAAGTGAGGAAGGTTACTCTAATTCCCACGAAGTCCACAGAATGATCCCTAGAAAGAAACTGATTAGTCCAACTTCAGTCAAATACCCACCTGGTGGATGGGAAATTACTATCAGCCAGACTGGGTCAAGGGGGAAGCTATGTTACCAGAAGCAAGGGGACAGGTAGGCTCACAGGAAAAGCTAAACAACAGCTTCCAAGGCCCATTAAAAATAATAATAATTGACATTTGTGTAACTTAATGATCATACAAAGAAGACACAAATGAGCTAATGTGCTCTGACAGGTCTTTTAAAAGTTAAATTAGTATTAACATTTTAAAATCCTGAGATTCCCCTCCAAAAAATCCATATTTCCAGATTTTCTTCAAAAATGGATAGATTTCACACATTCCCTAATGTTAACAAAAACAGTAAGTTGAGGATGCCCCTTTTCGTTGGGACATATGCTTTCCCATTCATGCTGGTCTGTGTCATTCATTTATGTCCCTGGCCTAACACTATGGGCATTTGAGGACATGACCTTTGACTGGTATAGGTCTTCACACTTATGGGCATTTATTTGGCATTGGTATTATTGTACCACCGAGGAAGGTGAACTCGGAGAGTTCTCATGACTTGGTCACATGGCTAATAAGTGAAGGGCCTGAGACTTGTAATACACATCTAAAATCTAAGATTTTAAAGTAGCAGTTTTCAACTTTATTTTTAATTAAGCAGTGAATGCTTTCTGTCAAATGAAATCTTGGGTGGATCACTCATACATCAACCAATGGAAGCTGAGCTCTCTAGCTGAAGTAGGAATGCAGGGCTTGGAACTGAGGATGGAGTCCCACAGACTTGGAGAAACCTCGTCACTTTTTGACTCCATCACTACCCTAGTTACCCCCTAACTCACTATTGACTCCTAATGCCTTTTTACAGAGCAAAGTGGGAGAACTTCTTATCATGTTATTAAAGTAACAAGTATTAGGTACTCTCTAGTACTCTGGGATAGAGAAGGCAATGGCACGCCACTCCAGTGCTCTTTCCTGGAAAATCCCATGGATGGAGGAGCCTGGTAGGCTGCAGTCCATGGGGTCGCAAAGAGTTGGACATGACTGAGCGACTTCACTTTCACTTTCACGTTCATGCATTGGAGAAGGAAATGGCAACCCAGGCCAGTGTTCTTGCTTGGAGAATCCCAGGGACAAGGGAGCCTGGTGGGCTGCCGTCTATGGGGGTCACACAGGGTCGGATATGACTGAAGCGACTTAGCAGCTGCAGCAGCATAAACTGTAATATATAATCATAAGACATAATTATATTATATATGTCAATATTTATATATATATGCTTCCCAGGTGGTGCTAGTGGTAAAGAACATGTCTGCCAAAGCAGGACATGTAAGAGGTATGGGTTTGATCCCTGGGTCAGGAAGATCCCCTGGAGGAGGGCGTGGCAACCCACTCCAGTGTTCTTGCCTGGAGAATCCCAGGTACAGGGGAGCCTGGTGGGCTGCCGTCTATGGGGTCACACACAGTCGGACACGACTGAAGTGATACAGCAGCAGCAGCAAGCTACGGTCCATAGGGTGGCAATGTTATAAACTCTAATATATAATCACATAAGATACAATTATATATTTCAATATTCATATATACATAGTTTTAAAGGACATCTGAAATGTAAATTAATATATCTGCTGGACAATATAAACAGTATACCAACAAAAGAGCCTTTGAAGTTTTTGTAACCAAATGACTCAGGGAAGAGAGGCTATATCAAACAGAGCTCACTTAGGAAAAGAGAAGCCACTCTATTATATCAATATAAAGTAGGAATTTATATTTATATCAATTTAATGTAGGAATTAAGGAATTATACAGCCACTGGAAGATCCAGGGGAACAGAGGAATGAATAGAAAACTGCCAGTGAAATCAGAGAACTGCCACCCAAGGGCAGCCTGGTCAGCAGCTAGAGCTGAGCTTGAGGCAGTAAAGTGTGTAGGCACATAGTCCCCAGGAAGCAGCTGTGGGTTTGCAAAGGTCTCCAGAGAACATGGCATCTCCCACTCTTCTGCTTGCAAATCTTGTATAAATTCCTTTCATTAGAAATTCTAATCTGGAACAATATAGGGATGGTGACAAGGATAAACTTAGTTTCTGACTTCTCTTCTGACACACAGAGATAGCATGAGAAGGGGTCAAAGGGATGCAAAGTTGCCAACAAAAAATCTAAACAGAGTAATTTTGGAACAAATAAATTTGGGCAAAGAAAATAGTGGCTTCCTCATTTAGCCGGGTATTGACTGAGGCATGTCTACTCAAATATATCTGGGGTGTGTGCATTCCCTTTGCACAGTACTTCCTGCTTGTTCTCTCCCTTGTTGAAATGGAGGACTGAAGGTCAAGAATAAGAAGGATGGACTCTAACCAAGAATTATCACATGCAGGATGAGCAGATGTGCATGCATCACACAGTGCAAGTAATACGTAAGTTGAAATTGACATTTAAATGCAATAAGACAAAAAGACACCAGTAGGAATTGGTAGGATGGAATTCTTGACAAATACATGGTAATGGAATATAAAGTCTTCCAATTAAAAAAATAAGTATTATAATGAAAGCTTGAGTAACATATTATATTATAGGCTGCCAGTTTCCTACTTTCACAAGTCTCTTCTTCCTTCTCAGTTAAAAAAATAAATTTTTAGCTGGGCACAGTGCCACTTAGAATAAAAGTCTACATTTCTCACCTCTTTTGTAGCCCTGTGACTAAGTGTTTACCAATGATTATAAGAATATGTATTATTTGAAACTTCTAGGAAGCATTCATTCTTTTCTGTCTCTTCCTTTCTTCTGCCAGATGTAGGAATGTGACGGCAGGAGCTCCAGCAGTCGTTTTGTAACAGGTAATCTTGAGAATCACTGAAGAAGGCTTCCTTATCTCTCCTTGCTATTCTTTGGAACTCTGCATTCAGATGCTTATATCTTTCCTTTTCTCCTTTGCTTTTCACTTCTCTTCTTTTCACAGCTATTTGTAAGGCCTCCTCAGACAGCCATTTTGCTTTTTCGCATTTCTTTTCCATGGGGATGGTCTTGGTCCCTGTCTCCTGTACAATGTCACCAACCTCCATCCAGAGTTCATCAGGCACTCTATCTATCAGATCTAGTCCCTTAAATCTATTTCTCACTTCCGTGGTATAATCAGAAGGGATTTGATTTAGGTCATATCTGAATGGTCTAGAGGTTTTCCCTACTTTCTTCAATTTAAGTCTGAATTTGGCAATAAGGAGTTCATGATCTGAGCTATAGTCAGCTCCTGGTCTTGTTTTCGCTAACTGTATAAAGCTTCTCCATCTTTGGCTGCAAAGAATATAATCAATCTGATTTCGGTGTTGACCATCTGGTGCTGTCCATGTGTAGAGTCTTCTCTTGTGTTGTTGGAAGAGGGTGTTTGCTATGACCAGTGCGTTCTCTTGGCAAAACTCTATTAGCCTTTGCCCTGCTTCATTCCGTGCTCCTAGGCCAAATTTGCCTGTTACTCCAGGTGTTTCTTGGCTTTGTACTTTTGCATTCCAGTCCCCTATAATGAAAAGGACATCTTTTTTGGGTGTTAGTTCTAAAAGGTCTTGTAGGTCTTCATAGAACCGTTCAACTTCGGCTTCTTCAGCATTACTGGTTGGGGCATAGGCCTGGATTACTGTAATACTGAATGGTTTGCCTTGGAAACAAACAAAAATCATTCTGTCATTTTTAAGATTGCATCCAAGTACTGCATTTCGGACTCTTTTGTTGACCATGATGGCTACTTCATTTCTTCTAAGGGATTCCTGCCCACAGTAGTAGATATAATGGTCATCTGAGTTAAATTCACCCATTCCAGTCCATTTTAATTCACTGATTCCTAGAATGTCTATGTTCACTCTTCCCATCTCCTGTTTGACCACTTCCAATTTGCCTTGATCACTGCAGATGCTGATTGCAGCCATGAAATTAAAAGACGCTTACTCCTTGGAAGGAAAGTTATGACCAACCTTGATAGTATATTAAAAAGCAGAGACATTACTTTCCCAACAAAGGTCCATCTAGTCAAGGCTATGGTTTTTCCCGTGGTCATGTATGGATGTGAGAGTTGGACTGTGAAGAAGGCTGATCACCGAAGAATCGATGCTTTTGAACTGTGTTGGAGAAGACTCTTGAGAGTCCCTTATACTGCAAGGAGATCCAACCAGTCCATTCTAAAGGAGATCAATCCTGGATGTTCATTGGAGGGACTGATTTTGGCCACCTCATGCGACGAGTTGACTCACTGGAAAAGACTCTGATGCTGGGAAAGGTTGGGGGCGGGAGGAGAAGGGGACGACAGAGAATGAGATGGCTGGATGGCATCACTGACTCTGTGGACATGAGTTTGGGTGTGCTCCGGGAGTTGGTGATGGACAGGGAGGCCTGGCGTGCTGTGATTCATGGGGTCATGGAGAGTCAGACACAACTGAGCGACTGAACTGAACTGAATTACTTTACAATATTATATTAGTTGGTTTTGCCATACATTGACATGAATCTGCCCCGGGTGTACATGCGTTCCCCATCTTGAACCCCCTTCCTACCTCCCTCCCCATCCCATCCCTCTGGGTCATCCTAGTGCACCAGCCCCGAGCATCCTGTCTCATGCATCAAACCTGGACTGGCGATTCATTTCACATATGATAATATACATGTTTCAAAGCCATTTTCCCAAATCATCCCACCCTTGCCCTCTCCCACGGAGTCCAAAAGACTATTCTATACACCTGTGTCTCTTTTGCTGTCTCGTATACAGGGTTATCATTACCATCTTTCTAAATTCCATATATATGCGTTAGTATACTGTATTGGTGTTTTTCTTTCTGGCTTACTTCACTCTGTATAATAGGCTCCAGTTTCATCCACCTCATTAGAACTGATTCAAAAGTATTCTTTTTAATGGCTGAATAATACTCCATTGTGTATATGTACCAAAGCTTTCTTATCCATTTGTCTGCAGATGGACATCTAGGTTGCTTCCATGTCCTCGCTATTATAAACAGTGCTGCAATGAACATTGGAGTACATGTGTTTCTTTCAATTCTGGTTTCTTCGGTGTGTAAGCCCAGGAGTGCAATTGCTGGGTCATATGGCAGTTCTATTTCCAGTTTTTTAAGGAATCTCCACACTGTTCTCCATGGTGGCTGTACTAGTTTGCATTCCCACCGACAGTGTAAGAGGGTTCCCTTTTCTCCACACCCTTATCTTTCACAAAGGAGGCAAGAATATAAAATGGAGAAAAGACAGTCTCTTTAACAAGTGGTGCTTGGAAAACTGGTTAGCCACTTGTAAAAGAATGAAACTAGAACACTTCGTAACACCATACACAAAAATAAACTCAAAATGGATTAAAGATCTAAATGTAAGACCAGAAACTATAAAACTCCTAGAGGAGAACATAGGCAAAACACTCTCCAACATAAATCACAGCAGGATTCTCCATGACCCACCTCCCAGAATATTGGAAATAAAAGCAAAACTAAACAAATGGGGACCTAATTAAAATTAAAAGCTTCTGCACAGCAAAGGAAACTATAAGCAAGGTGAAAAGACAGCCTTCAGAACGGGAGAAAATAATAGCAAATGAAACAACTGACAAAGAATTAATCTCCAAAATACACAAGCAGCTCCTTCAGCTCAATTCCAGAAAAATAAACGACCCAATCAAAAAATGGGCCAAAGAACTAAACAGACATTTCTCCAAAGAAGACATACAGATGGCTAACAAATGTAATTTCTAATTGATAGATGACTGAAGCTATAAGATGATGATGATGCTTGGAATTAAATCTTAAGAAAAGGTCTGAAAATGCATATATCTTCCAGAGATAGGTAGGTAGTTCAGTTCAATTCAGTTGTTCAGTCGTGTCCAACTATTAGCAACCCCATGGACTGCAGCATACCAGGTTTCCCTGTCCATTACCATCTCCCAGAGCTTGCTCAAACTCATATCCATTGAGTCAGTGATGCCATCCAACCATCTCATCCTCTGTCGTCCCTTTCTACTCCTGCCATCAATCTTTCCCAGCATCAGGGTCTTTTCTAATGAGTCAATTCTTTACATCTGGTGGCCAAAGTTTTGGAGCTTCAGCATCAGTCCTTCCAATAAATATTCAGGACCGATTTCCTTTAGGATTGACTTATGTGAGTCTCCAAGGGACTCTCAAGAGTCTTCTCCAACACCACAGTTCAAAACCATCAATTCTTCAGCGCTCAGCTTTCTTTATGGTCCAACTCTCTCACATCCACACATGACTACTGAAAAAACCATAGCTTTGACTATACGGACCTTTACAGGCAAAGTAATGTCTCTGCTTTTTAATATGCGGGCTGCTGCTGCTGCTGCTAAGTCGCTTCAGTCGTGTCCGACTCTGTGCGACCCCACAGACGGAAGCCCACCAGGCTCCCCCGTCCCTGGGATTCTCCAGGCAAGAACAGTGGAGTGGGTTGCCATTTCCTTCTCCAATGCATGAAAGGGAAAAGTGAAAGTGAAGTCACTCAGTCATGTCCGATTCTTAGCGACCTCATGGATTGCAGCCTTTTTCAAAAGCTATGACAAACCGAGACAAGTAGGTAGTAGAAATAAATAAATTACACAAGTAAAGGAGAAACACTAGAAAAATACCATGATCAGAAAACACAGAGAATGCCAACTGACTTTACATAGAGAACTGGAGGTCAATTATTAAATATCTATTTTCACATCAGAAAATAATTGTTTAACTGGAAAACCTTAAAAATTAGCATAGAGAACAAGCCTTTGTTATATTTTAGTGATTCACCAAGAATGAGAAAACATCATATAGTCAGATTATAACATTTTTGTCTATTTTATTCTTTCTGTCTGGTTACAAATTTTTTTAACTTCAATAAAATCATGCATCTTAAATGGAAAAAAAAAAACATGCTTTTCCTAGTCATCCTCAATAAACTGATTCTTCCAAGTCACAGATATGACCATGTCACTTCCTTGCTTAAAGCCATCTCCACTGACTGAGGATAAAAGTCAAATTCCTTACCATGGCCGGCTCAGAGGTGAGAAAGTCACCGTTCAATTAAGAAGCAGCAAGTGGTCCAGCTTAGTTGTAACATTGGCTACACACATAAGACAACCTTGTGAGGCAAGCTGTAAATGTGTGATTAATAACGTAACATTAATAGAACAACATTTAATAAGAACCTTCCACACATAGAGTCCCACACTAGATTCAGTAGTTGTAAAGTTAAAGGCACAATTCCTACACTTAAAGCAATCAAATCTACTAGGAGAAAGAAACTCAAAATCGGTCATTTCAATATGTTTTAGATACATATTGTCATATAGCTATGCACAGTATGCCCGAAGAGCCCACGATAATGATTATTCTCTTATTTAATAAATGTTTAATGCACTGGGCATTTTACACGTATTATTTAAGATTCGTAGCAGCTCTTAAAAGTAGCTATTTTTATCTCCAATTTACATGGTGAGAAAACTGAGATTCAGAGAACTTAAGCAATGCTATCCAAGGCTGCACAGATAAATTAGCAGCATTCTTTCCACTACATCATGCTAAAGGGACTTTACTTAACTAAGTGGACAATGAGGTGTCATTGAAGGGTTTTAAGTGGAGAAATGACATACTTAGAGCTATGCCTTAGGAGGATTAATGTGGCAGAGATGTAAAGAAAGGAAGGACAACAGAGAGAACCATTAGAAAGCTATCCCAAGTCCAAGCTGGAAATGGTGATGCTTAAAACTGGGTGTTAAAACAAAAAAGTTGTGAAGAAAGCTGATTGCTGAAGAATTGATGCTTTTGAACTGTGGTGCTGGAGAAGACTCTTGAGAGTCCTTTGGACTGCAAGGAGGTCCAACCAGTCCATTCTAAAGGAGATCAATCCTGGTTGTTCATTGGAAGGACTGATGCTGAAGCTGAAACTCCAATACTTTGGCCACCTTATGTGACGAGTTGACTCATTGGAAAAGAGTCTGATGCTGGGAGGGATTGGGGGTGGGAGGAGACGGGAACAACAGAGAATGAGATGGATGGATGGCATCACCAACTCGATGGACATGAGTTTGAGTGAACTCCGGGAGTTGGTGATGGACAGAGAGGCCTGGTGTGCTCTGATTCATGGGGTCGCAAAGAGTCGGACACGACTGAGCGACTGAACTGAACTGAACTGAAAACAAAAAAGATGTAATTATGCTTGCTATGTATGGCAGTCATTAGTGCTGCTCATCAAATATGTCCACCAAATACTTGTTTCTCCCTTTTCTGGGCATGTGATTCATAGGATTGCCCCTTGCCCCTTAGAGTTAGGTGTGGTCATATGATTTGCTTTGCCCAATGAAATGGGAATAGAAATGACAGAAGTCACTACACTCTGTTTTCCTTTCTGTGGCAGCAATGAAAAATGATCCAGAGAGTATTGGCCCATGAGCCTGAGCCTGGAGAGAATGATGTAGAATGGAGATCTTTCAGGTTCATAATAAACATGAAGTATCAGTAAAAAGTAAAACATTTTTATTTTAAGCCACTAGGATTTGGAGATTGTTTGTTACTGCAGCATAAACCAATTTACCCCAATTGATACCATGTCTTTTCCTGAGACTTAATCATGCTAAGCACTGCTCCTCAAGCTTTAATGTGCAGTCTATTGCTTGGAGTCATTGTTAAAACACAGATTCTAGCTCAGTAGATCTGGGGTAAGCCCCAAGGTACTATATTTCTAACAATCTCCTAATCCCAGGTGGTATATGTGGATGCCACTAATTCACACTGCTGCTGCTGCTGCTAAGTCACTTCAGTCGTGTCTGACTCTGTGTGACCCCATAGACAGAAGCCCACCAGGCTTCCCCGTCCCTGGGATTCTCCAGGCAAGAACACTGGAGTGGGTTGCCATTTCCTTCTCCAATGTGTAAGAGTGAAAAAAGTGAAGTTGCTCAGTCGTGTCCGACCCTTAGCGACCCCACGGACTGCAGCCTACCAGGCTCCTCCATCCATGGGATTTTCTAGGCAATAGTACTGGAGTGGCTTGCCATTGCCTTCTCCGAATTCACATTAGACATACTGCAAAATTCTAAAACTGTACTGCCCAACGTGATAGCAAATAGTTACATGTGACTCAGTTCAGTTCAGTTCATTCGCTCAGTTGTGTCCGACTCTTTGCGACCCCATGAATCACAGCACGCCAGGCCTCCCTGTCCATCACCAACTCCCGGAGTTTACTCAAACTCATGTCCATCGAGTCGGTGATGCCATCCAGCCATCTCATTCTCTGTCATCCCCTTCTCTTCCCACCCCCAATCCCTCCCAGCATCAGAGTCTTTTCCAGTGAGTCAACGCGTCGCATGAGGTGGCCAAAGTATTGGAGTTTCAGCTTCAGCATCAGTCCTTCCAATGAACACCCAGAATTGATCTCCTTTAGAATGGACTGGTTGGATCTCCTTGCAGTCCAAGGGACTCTCAAGAGTCTTCTCCAGCACCACAGTTCAAAAGGGTCAATTCTTTGGCAATCAGCTTTCTTCACAGTCTACTTCAATTTAAATTAAGTAAAATTTTAATCAGTCATACTAGACATATATCAAGTGCTCAAAAGCCACATGAGGCCAGTAGCTATGGTATTTAACATCAGAGAACTGTTCAAACATTTATAACATTACAAAAAGTTTTTACTGGACAGTTTGGTTCTCAAGCAATACCCAGAAACACAGGGACAATCAGTCCTGGAAGCTTGGGGAATGGAAATGGTGAGATACAGGCCACTAGAGTTGCTGGTATCAAACAGCAATTCAATGGAGAACAGAGAGGTTTGAGTCTCACAACATGAAGCTGAGATGGAAACAAAATGTACATTGAGTACAGCACAAATCCCTGCCCTACCCAATCATTTTATTTCCCCTGTGGAAATAAGAGATCCCATTTCAGGGAAGACAGTTCCAGAGAGCCTCTTCTCTCTCTGCCCTGATCTTGTCTGTCCAATTTGGCTAATCTATTTACTTCCCCCAGAAAACACAGGACACCAAGTAGAACACTTGTTTTTTATCTCTTTTCCCCAAGAAATCAATAGCACTCAGAGAGATCGTGCCTGTAAGCACTGCCAAAAGAGCTATAAAATTACACAGTACAGTAGGCATGTGACTGTGTTTGAATGCTAGCTGCCGTCTGCTGCCAGTGAAGGTCTACACACTGGTACCCAGCCTGTCTCTCCCCTCCTTTCCCTCACTGGGAACTCAGAAAACAGGAATGGCTCACTTCACACTCTCCTCCTCATCTCCATTCACCCTGAAAATAGTATACCTCCTTTTTCAGACTTAAGACTTGGGGAGGGGTTATTAACCTGAGATCCATGAACATGATGGAGTTGTGCGGAAGCTTGGTGTATGTTGCAGGATCCCTAATACTTCTGAAACTAACAAGGAAGCAGACAGGGACTGTAGCCAACTCCATCCAGATTTTAGTCACCCAGTGCATCAGGGGAGGAGCAAAAAACCCCAAAAGGGATTAGCATTAGAGGAAGAGGACATACAGGAGAGACTGCTTGTGAGGGACAGATTCTGAGTGACTGCTGGAGAAACCACTGAAGACCAGAAGGAATCAAGGACAATGGGATCTAGGATAACAATCCAGACCACATGCCCCAGCAGACATTAACTCACTTTTTACTCTTCCCCATATTCCTGAGGCCTTAGTCACTCCCAGGGAATAACCCTAAACTGGCTGAGATTAAGTTCCCCCTCCAGCAGCAAAGGTTATGATAAACATTAAGTTAAAGGATCATTCTTCTACACTCCAGTTAATAGCACAGTTTCCCAGAATCTACAGCCCTTAGCAGATTCTCAAAGGACCCCTTGGGCTAAAGACCCACATGGATGACTGAGGATTCACGACATGATGCATCTGCATGATGTATCTGTCAGTACTGATCGGATTAGCCATGTCCAACCAAAGGTCTATCTGTTCCATCTTCCTGCCTCCTCCACAAACCAGAAGGTTTGATTTGACTGCCCCAAACTCCACTGTTAATAATGCCACATTCAGGACTTGCAGAAATGTAACATTTTAGTCCTTCTTTGACAATTCTACCCAAAGACCTCTAAGTGTAGGAATGAATGAATTTGTAACTGCTACCCTCCTTCCTATTCCTGGGACCTGAGGTAGACGCCACCCTCAAATGGCTAATACAAGCAGGTCAATTTCTTTGAAGCCTGTGTTCTATCTTTAAAATTCAGAGTCTTTACTATGTAACCTGGCCATGCTTGTTTAAATATAAAAATCGTGATTTTTACCATAGGTCTTTCAGTACTATTAATACCCAGAAAGGTACACCATGAATCATCTGTGTCTGCAGGGACCTCCTGTTGCACTGCCATGACCTCCCCAGACTTGTAACTCCAAATGAGAAGCATGGATTTTGCTGATTCCTTGGATATTTTGCTTGCATTGACCATGTGTCCTGCCCTTGACAAATGCTCATAATGCAGAGATACAAAAAACCTGCCCTACAAGAACTCACTGTCTGGAAGATATGGAAAAACTGACAGTCTTACTTTTGCATGTGGTGCATGATAGCAGAGGAAAGAACAAGGTGTGGGAGACCAGCGGAGGGCAGCAAGACCTATCAACGGTGTACTGGGAGGACCCAGACAAGAGGCTTTGCTTAGTAGTCCTCACAGAGGTGTGAGTCCCTTTAAAATAGAAAAAAGATCCCATCGGGTTATCATGAGAAACCCGGATCCTGAGAAAGGTGATGACCTCACTGATGTGCAGGCAGCAGATCTGAGCCCTAGTTCGACCATCTCTGCTGAGTCATGAGATGGGTTCCTGCAAGGGCAGTTCTATTCTGTGGGTTATGACTATCATACAAACATACCCTAATGTGGAGGAGTGTGGAGGAGGGCAGATGAAGAGCAAACAGAGCTCTCTGGACACATATCTTTCCTCAAAAGAGAAATTCAGTTCAGCCTACTGGAAACACAAAACAAGTCTTTGAGCAAGTCTCTGGTAAATATCGGTTCAGTCCAGTTCAGTCGCTCAGTCGTGTCCAACTCTTTGTGACCCCATGAATCACAGCACACCAGGCCTCCCTGTCCATCACCAACTCCCGGAGTTCACTCAAACTCATGTCCATAGAGTCGGTGATGCCATCCAGCCATCTCATTCTCTGCTGTCCCCTTCTCCTCCCGTCCCCAATCCTTCCCAGCATCAGAGTCTTTTCCAGTGAGTCAACGCGTCGCATGAGGTGGCCAAAGTATTGGAGTTTCAGCTTTAGCATCAGTCCTTCCAATGAACACCCAGGATTGATCTCCTGTAGAATGGACTGGTTGGATCTCCTTGCAGTCCAAAGGACTCTCAAGAGTCTTTTCCAACACCACAGTTCAAAAGCATCAATTCTTCGGCGATCAGCTTTCTTCACAGTCCAACTCTCACATCCATACATGACCACGGAAAAGACCATAGCCTTGACTAGATGGACCTTTGTTGGCAAAGTAATGTCTCTGCTTTTTAATATACTATCTAGGTTGGTCATAACTTTCCTTCCAAGGAGTAAGCGTCTTTTAATTTCATGGCTGCAATCAGCATCTGCAGTGATTTTGGAGCCCCAAAAAATAAAGTCTGACACTGTTTCCACTGTTTCTCCATCTATTTCCCATGAAGTGATGGGACCAGATACCATGATCTTAGTTTTCTGAATGTTGAGCTTCAAGCCAACCTTTTCACTCTCCTCTTTCACTTTCATCAAGAGGCTTTTGAGTTCCTCTTCACTTTCTGCCATAAGGGTGGTGTCATATGCATATCTGAGGTTATTGATATTTCTCCCGGCAATCTTGATTCCAGCTTGTGCTTCTTCCAGCCCAGCGTTCCTCATGATGTACTCTGCATATAAGTTAAATAAGCAGGGTGACAATATACAACCTTGACGTACTCCTTTTCCTATTTGGAACCAGTCTGTTGTTCCATGTCCAGTTCTGACTGTTGCTTCCTGACCTGCATACAGGTTTCTCAAGAGGCAGGTCAGGTGGTCTGGTATTCCCTTCTCTTTCAGAATTTTCCACAGTTTCTTGTGATCCACACAGTCAAAGGCTTTGGCATAGTCAATGAAGCAGAAATAGATGTTCTTCTGGCACTGTCTTGCATTCTCCATGATCCAACGGATGTTGGCAATTTGATCTCTGGTGCCTCTGCCTTTTCTAAAACCTGCTTGAACATTGGGAGTTCACGGTTCACATATTGCTGAAGCCTGGCTTGGAAAATTTTGAGCATGACTTTACTAGCGTGTGAGATGAGTGCAATTGTGCGGTAGTTTGAGCTTTCTTTGGCATTGCCTTTCTTTGGGATTGGAATGAAGACTGACGGCTCCGGTGGCGCAGACACGAGAGACACCGGCTTCGGCGGCTCAGACACCAGCTCCGGCACAACCCACCACGCACAGAAGCCTGGCCGAGAGGAGCTACGCCACCCCTGAGGTCAGGGGCGGTGGCTGAGAGGCGCTAACCCGCGTTCAAGGTCAGGAGGGCGGCCTTGAGGAGATACACCTTGTCCAAGGTAAGGTGCAGAGGCTGCCCTTTGCTGGAGTAGCTGTGAAGAGATATCCCACGCCCAAGGTAATAGGAACCCAAATAAGACGGTAAGTATTGCGAGGGGGCATCAGAGGGCAGACACACTGAAATCATAATCAGAGAAACCTAGTCGATCTGATCACATGGACCACACTCAAATGTGGTCCACTGGAGAAGGAAATGGCAAACCACTTCGGTATACTTGCCTTGAGAACCCCATGAACAGTATGAAAAGGCAAAATGATAGGATACTGAATGAGGAACTCCCCAGGTCATTAGGTGCCCAGTATGCTACTGGAGATCAGTGGAGAAATAACTATAGAAGGAATGAAGGGATGGAGCCAAAGGAAAACCAATACCCAGCTGTGGATGTGACTGGTGATAGAAGCAAGGTCCAATGCTGTAAAGAGCAATATTGCATAGGAACCTGGAATGTTAGGTCCATGAATCAAGGCAAATTGGAAGTGGTCAAACAGGAGATGGCAAGAGTGAACGTAGACATTCTAGGAATCAGTGAACTAAAATGTACTGGAATGGGTGAATTTAACTCAGATGACCATTATATCTACTACTGTGGGTGGGAATCCCTTAGAAGAAATGGAGTAGCCATCATGGTCAACAAAAGAGTCCGAAATGCAGTACTTGGATGCAATCTTAAAAACGACAGAATGATTTCTGTTCGTTTCCAAGGCAAACCATTCAGTATTACAGTAATCCAGGCCTATGCCCCAACCAGTAACACTGAAGAAGCCAAAGTTGAACAGTTCTTTGAAGACCTACAAGACCTTTTAGAACTAACACCCAAAAAAGATGTCCTTTTCATTATAGGGGACTGGAATGCAAAAGTAGGAAGTCAAGAAACACCTGGAGTAACAGGCAAATTTGGCCTTGGAGCATGAAATGAAGCAGGGCAAAGGCTAATAGAGTTTTGCCAAGAGAACGCACTGGTCATAGCAAACACCCTCTTCCAACAACACAAGAGAAGACTCTACACATGGACATCACCAGATGGTCAACACCGAAATCAGATTGATTATATTCTTTGCAGCCAAAGATGGAGAAGCTGTATACAGTTAGCAAAAACAAGACCAGGAGCTGACTGTGGCTCAGATCATGAACTCCTTATTGCCAAATTCAGACTTAAATTGAAGAAAGTAGGGAAAACCACTAGACCATTCAGATATAACCTACATCAAATCCTTATGATTATACAGGGGAAGTGAGAAATAGATTTAAGGGACTAGATCTGAAAGATAGAGTGCCTGATGAACTCTGGACAGAGGTTTGTGACGTTGTACAGGAGACAGGGACCAAGACCATCCCCATGGAAAAGAAATGCAAAAAAGCAAAATGGCTGTCTGAGGCGGCCTTACAAATAGCTGTGAAAATAGCTGGTAAATATACGATGGGTCAATTAACAAATCCACATCCCTCTATTACAGGGGTCAGCAATTGTTTTCTGTAAACAGAAAGACAGTAAATATTTTAGGTTTTTCTAGTCATATTTTTCACTGTCATATTCTTCACCTCTGCTCTCAGGACAGGAAAGCAGCGCCAAACAAACCCTCAACAAACAAGGAAAGCTCCATCCAAAGCAAATTTTATTAATGGACACTGAAATGTCAATGTCATCTAAGTTTCCCTTTATAGAAATATTAGTCCTCTTTTGACTTTTTTGTAACCATATAAAAATTTAAAGACTCTTCTTAGCTCTAGCCATTTGCCCATCCCTGTTGAATCAGTAAAGCTACTGCTCTGCAGGTGGTGATGGGAAGTTGGTTTTAAGAAAACCCTGCCATTTTTATGCATGATTCCATATGGCCACATGACCACGATAACTAAAAAACTCATTGAGGATGTTGAGATGATTTTCTGAGTACAAAATTGTCCTTTTCACTCTGAGCAATCTTTTCAAACTGTCACACAAATACTACAGGATGTCTGGTTCTAGGAGGTAAAATTTTTCATATTTGTATTCTTCACAGCAAAAAGGAGAGGGAAATGAGTGATTTCATCATACAGAAAACAGGCACTAGCCTCTCAACAATAAGACAAAAGACAATGTCTGAGCAGGCAGGGCCCCATGCTGTGGTTCCGTCCCTCCAGGACCCAGTCTGGGCTATTGGAGCAGTGGCCCCTCACACAGCGGCCTCTCACACAGCCTTTTGCTGCCTCTCCTGCCAGGATAAGCAGGATTCAAGGCTCTGCTGCCCTGCCAGGGGCTCTGTATTTCTGTGAATAAGACAAGGCCGTTGAGCCGCACACAGAGCAGATAGGCATCGATTCCAGGAAATGTTATCACCAAGCACTGCCTGCATCATGAGCCCTGAGCAAGGCCAGCTGCTCATGAGTAGAATTCTCTAGCTGTTCGAGACTTCTCAGCAAGGCAAGTGCTGCTGAGCTCCTTGGAGACCCAAGTTGAATTTCTCTTTTTAACGTTTTTGTCAACTTCAGGGATCAACTTGGGCAGCAATTTGGATATTTGTATAGCAATTTGAGTATTTGAGGGCCTAGGAAGTGAACTAATTGATCATTTATGTACTACCTGCAAATCTGCTGCCTGTTCCACATATATCAGCCCAGTGATTCAATTTAATTCATTTCACTTAGTATTTAATGAGAGCCTTCCATGTATCCTATAGTAAACCAGTGGCTTAAAAAAGGCAGTAAGCCAGACAGATTTGATTTGGACTAGTTAGCTAGCAAGGAAAATAGCCATTCAATACAAATATGACACATATTACAGTGAGAAACATAATAAGTGCTACAACTGCTCTAGAAGTGGAATCCAGCCCACCCCTGGATGCAGAGAAGACCTCCCTTGGGAAAGGATTCAAAGTTGGTGGCTAGGTGAAGAGGAAGAAATTTCCAGAAGTAGGAATAATCTGTGCATAAGACCCAGAGAAAAGACAGCAGGGTGAAGTCACAGAAGTGAAGACCTGGATTCCAAAATGTCTGAAGGAAGGGAGCAAGGGCAGGGACAGTTCAACTTTGCTCCTAGCCCAGGGCCCAGCCTAAGTATTCAGTGATTGTCTCTTTCTGATATTTTATTCTTAGTGTAAATAAATGCAATAGGTTTCTGTATGTTAATCTTATATTCTGCTACTTTGCTAAATTCCTTTATCTGTTCTAATAGCATTTATGTGGAGCCGTCAGGTTGTATACAGAGTATCATGTCAACTGCATATCATGACAATTTTACTTCGTCCCTTTTGATTTTGAACTTTTTATTTCTTTTTATTCTCTGATTGTAGTGGCTAAGACTTCCAATAGTATGTTGACTAGAAGGGGTGAGAGTGGGCATCATTGTCTTGCTCCATAATTTAATGGAAAGGCTTTCAGATTTTTACCATTTATATTATATTGACTGTGAGATTGAAAATTTTTAGCTATTATAATGTTGCTAAAACAAAGATTAAAGATATTAGACCTGATAGACAAGAGTGCCTGAAGAACTATGGATGGAGATTTATAACATTGTACAGGAGGCAGTGACCAAAACTATCCCAAAGATAAAGAAATGCAAGAAGGCAAAATGGTTGTCTGAGGAGGCCTTACAAATAGCTGAGAAAAGAACCTAAGTGAAAGGCAAAGGAGAAAGGGAAAGATATATCCAACTGAATACAAAGTTCCAAAGAATAGCAAGGAGAGATAAACAAGTCTTCTTAAGTGAACAAAGCAAAGAAAGAGAGTAAAACAATAGAATGGGAATGGCTAGTGATCACTTCAGGAAAATAGGAGATACCAAAGGAACAAACACTTCAAGCAAAAATGGACACAGAAAAGGACAGAAACAGCAAGGACTTAACAGAAGAAGAAGAGATTAAGAAGAGGTGGCAAGAACACACAGAAGAATTATACAAAAAAGATCTTAATGACCCAGATAACCATCATGGTGTGACCACTCACCTAGAGCCAGATATCATGGAGTGTGAAGTCAAGGATGTCTTAGGAAGCATTACTACAAACAAAGCTAGTGGAGGAGATTGAATTTCAGCTGAGCTTTTACAAATCCTAAAAGATGATGCTGTTAAAATGCTTCACTCAATATGCCAGCGAATTTGGAAAACTCAGCAGTGGCCACAGGACTGGAAAAGGTCAGTTTTCATTCCAATCCCAAATAAGGGCAATGTCAAAGAATGTTCAAACTACCATACAATTGCACTCATTTCACATGCTAGCAAGGTAATGCTCAAAACCCTTCAAGCGAGGCTTCAACAGTACATGAAACAATAACTTCCAGATATACAAGTTGGATTTAGAAAAGGTAGAGGAACAAGAAATGAAATTATCAACATCCTTTGAAACATAGAAAAAACAAGAGAATTCCAGAAAAACAATTACTTCTGCTTCACTGACTATGCTAAAGGCTGGAGTCAAGATTGCTGGGAGAAATATCAACACCTCAGGTATGAAGATGATACCACTCTAATGGCAGAAAAAGAAGAGGAACTAAACAGGTTCTTGATGAAGGTAAAAGAGGAGAGTGAAAAATCTGACTGAAAACTCAACATTCAAAAAACTAAGATCACGGCATCTGGTCCCATCACTTCATGGAAAATAGATGGGGAAACAATGGAAGCAGTGAGAGACTTTATTTTCTTGGGTTCCAAAATCACTGTAGATGGTGACTACATCTGTGAAATTAAGACGCTTACTCCTGGGAAGAAAAGCTATGACAAACCTAGACAGTGTACTAAAAAGCACAGACATCATTTTGCAGACAAACGTCCATATAGTCAACGCTATGGTTTTTCCAGCAGTCATGTAAGGATGTGAGAGCTGAACCCTAAAGAAGGCTTAGTGCTGAAGAATTGATGCTTGGGAACTATGGTACTGGGAAAGACTCTTGAGAGTCCCTTGGACTGCAAGGAGACCAAACCAGTCAATCCTAAAATAAATCAACCCTAAATATTCACTGGAAGGATTGATGCTGAAGCTCTAGTACTTTGGCCACCTAATGCTAAGAGCTTACTCATTGGAAATGACTCTGACACTGGGAAGGATTGAGGGCAGGAGGAGAAGGGGGCGACAGAGGATGAAATGGCTGAATGTCATCACCAAATCAATGGACATGAGTTTGAGCAAACTCAGGGAGATAGTGAAGGACAGGGAAGCCTGGTGTGCCACAGTCCATGGGGTCACAAAGAGTCAGACGTGACTTAGTGACTGAACAGCAACAAAAGATAGCAGTTAGGGCAGTGTATCCTCCTACCCAAACACAGTGCCCCAACTGGCTGCCCGACTTCTTTCTCTGAGGAAGGAAATCTTAACCAGAGTCAACAGCAGATGGTAAGATCCCTGCTGGCAGACAGGATAGGATACATCGGATAGGATAGCCTCTATGTCCTCAGTATCTGGTTCAAATTAAAGGGGACTCAACCAATATTTGGATGAATTAATAAGTGAATAAATCTCTAAGAACCCTGAAACCAATAAAAGGAACCACAGGAGCTGAGCTCAGTTGAACAGAGAAAGGGCTGAATGGCCAGTCATGGTTAGCTTGGTTAAACGCCTGAGACTAGAGCTGTATTTTACCATCAGATTCACAGAATGGGTGAGCTGGCTTCATTGAAAAGGCCAGGAATGGAGAAGACCCAACTATGCGCTTAGCACTGTGCTGAGTACTCTGGGGATACAGAGAAAACAAAAACTTTGTTTTCAATTGTCTGTTCTCTAGTTGAGAAGATATGAGACGCATCAACCCATGAACTATGTAAAACATTTGTGGCATCACGCTAGAGCTGATGATGTCCATGGCAGTCAGAGTTACACAAAAACTGTGTGTGCATACATGTGGGTGTATATACATTAGCCAGAGAAGATAACGGTTTTTGTGGAGCTGATTTTAGTTGTATCCACAGAGTATATACTATTTGCTCCATGTCATCCACACAGACTTCATTCTTCATCAAAATCAGCTGAAGAGCTTTTTCAAAATTCACAAGCAAGCAACCCCAGAGATTCTGTCCAGTAAGTTGAGCATGAGACAAAATAACCTCTTTATTTTAAAAATCTCTAAAGGTGATCTAGATGTTATCAAATAGGGAAAACTACTTATTCAAACAATTTGAACATGGAGGTAATAGCGAAGAATAAACAGAAGTTGACATTTTTATATCCAGGTTAACAGCTTTAATACAACTGGCCCACAACAGGGGATGATTAAACAAATTATGAGATAAAACAACAGCAAACAACAACCCCCCAAAAAGGTATGCAGAATTAACTTCATAAAAGTTGAAAGATGAGTGAATAAAGAGTATTAGACACTCTGTATATATGTAAAGATAAAATGATTGATGCAGAGCCAAGGAGAACATCCAGATTATTTTTAATTATGGGTTTTTTCTATAAAGTTATTGAATCTGCAGTTATACACACTGAGGAAACCAGAATTGAAAGAGACACATGTACTCCAATGTTCATTGCAGCACTGTTTATAATAGCCAGGACATGGAAGCAACCTAGATGTCCATCTGCAGACGAATGGATAAGAAAGCTTTGGTACATATACACAATGGAGTATTATTCAGCCATTAAAAAGAATACATTTGAATCAGTTCTAATGAGGTGGATGAAACTGGAGCCTATTATACAGAGTGAAGTAAGCCAGAAAGAAAAACACCAATACAGCATACTAACGCATATATATGGAATTTAGAAAGATGCAAATGATAACTCTGTATACGAGACAGCAAAAGAGACACAGATGTATCGATCAGTCTTTGGGACTCTGTGGGAGAGGGTGAGGGTGGGATGATTTGGGAGAATGTCATTGAAACACGTATGTTGTCATATGTGAAATGAATCACTATTTCAGGGTCAATGCATGTTATAGGATGCTCGGGGCTGGCATGCGGGGATGACCCAGAGGGAGGATAAAGGGAGGAGGGAGGTGGGAGGGGGCTTCAGGAGGGGGAACTTATGTAAACCCGGGGCGAATTCATGTCAATGTATGGCAAAACCAACCAATATAATATTGTAAAATAATTTGCCTCCAATAAAAAATAAATTAATTACAAAAAAAAAAGATTTAACAAGCTATGAAACATTTTTTAAAAAATAAAATTTACCACTTTGTGTTATATTACATGGATGCATTTTTTAACAAAATACTTACAAGCAACTAAACAATATCAATATGATGAGTAATTACACTGTCCCTCAATGGTTTGATCATTATTTATTCATCATATTATGATCTGTGTGACTATTTTCTCCAAGGAGTATCTGTATCAGAAAGATGAATGCTAATTCCATGAGCCTCTGCCACTTAAAATATAAACAAAGTAGTGGGGTTATTTTGACCTGAAGAGGTGCTTGATATAATTTTACCACAATTTGAACAGAAGTTGCATTAGGAACATTCACTGTACATTTCAGCAAAATAGATGGTGATGATAGTTAAACAAACCACCACTTAGGAGATAGCTTTTGAGCATGGACATAATAATATCAAGAGGAAATATCCATGAAGATGTGTTAACTCCTACTTAGTTAAGACTTGGCCACCAAGAAAAACAATTTGTCTTCTGTAACTATATTCACATGAGCAAAACAGAGTCTCTATTATTAGCCACATGGAGCAGGTAAAATATTATTTAAAAAATTAAATATAATTATAATTTTAATATAATTTAAAATATTATTAAATTATGGTATTGTGGTGGAGGATAAGGGGTAGGAAAGAGAAAGTTAGGTCAAAAACTGCTGCTGCTAAGTCGCTTCAGTAGTGTCCAACTCTGCGACCCCATGGACTGCAGCCCACCGGCCTCCTTGTTCCTGGGATTCTCCAGGCAAGAATACTGGAGTGGGTTGCCATTTCCTTCTCCGTGGTAGTGGAGGTCAACAACTACCACTGTTTAAAACACAAATTAATTAAATCCATATATGAACTTAAAAATAATAACTCTTTTAGATCCAATGCAATTTTAAAATTATTTCTAGTTGCCTTACTTATTTAACCTTCACAACACTTAAGCATAGATATCATTCTTATCCTAAAATTATAGGTGAAGAAGGATTTAGTAAAAACTCAAAATTATATGGCACTTTAGTTTCCAAAGTGGTTTCACAAATATAATTTAATTTTTGAAATGACTAACCACGCTTAATAGAGAAGGAAATTAATCCCAGAAAGTTAAGTGAATTGCTGAAGATCTCATGCCTTTTAAGTGTCAGATCAGAATTCAGACCGCCCTCCCGATTCGAATGGTTATTCAGACCTGATTCAGACCAAGGTTGCATCTGCACAAGACACGATCAATAGCATCACTCGAGACCCAAGTCTGATCTCTAAGCTTCTCACACCACCTACTATTTACCCCATGGAAACTTACCGCCCATGAGGTGTACTCCATCACATTCCTGCCTTAGTGGGAGACTTCAAATGTTTTATAAGTAGTCTCCCTATGGGCAGAAGCAAAAACTTCAGTATATAAACACCTTATAAAGTTTCTACACATGGACTTACTAGATGGTCAATACCGAAATCAGATTGATTATATTCTTTGTAGCCAAAGATGGAGAAACTCTATTCAGTTAGCAAAAACAAGACCAGGAACTGACTGTGGTTCAGATCATGAACTCCTCGTCGCCAATTTCAGACTTAAATTGAAGAAAGTAGGGAAAATCACTAGACCATTCAGGTATAACCTAAATCAAATCCCTTATGATTATACAGTGGAAGTGAGAAATAGAATCAAGGGATTAGATCGGATAGACAGAGTGCCTGAAGAACTATGGACGGAGGTTCATGACATTGTACAGGAGGCAGTGATCAAGACCATCCCCAAGAAAAAGAAATTCAAAAAGGCAAAATAGTTGTCTGAGGAGGCCTTACAAATAGCTGTGAAAAGAAGAGACGCTAAAGGCAAAGGAGAAAAGGAAAGATATACCTATTTGAATGCAGAGCTCCAAAGAATAGCAAAGAGAGATAAGAAAGCCTTCCTCAGTGATCAATGCAAAGAAATAGGGGGAAACAATAGAATGGGAAAGACTAGAGATCTCTTCAACAAAATCAGAGATACCAAGGGAACATTTCATATAAAGATGGGCACAATAAAGGACAGAAATGGTATGGAAATAACAGAAGCAGAAGCTATTAAGAAGAGGTGGTAATAATACACAAAAGAGCTATACAAAAAAGATTTTCATGATCCAGATAATCACGATGGTGTGATCACTCTTCTAGAGCCAGACATCCTGGAATGTGAAGTCTAGTGGGCCTTAGGAATCATGACTATGAAAAAAGCTAGTGGAGGTGATGGAATTTCAGTTGAACTGTTTCAAATTCTAAAAGATGATGCAGTGAAAGTGATGCACTCAATATGCCAGCAAATTTGGAAAACTCAGTAGTGGCCGCAGGACTGGAAAGGTCAGTTTTCATTCCAATCCCAAAGAAAGACAATGCCATAGAATGCTCACACTACCGCACAATTGCACTCATCTCATATGCTAGTAAAGTCATGCTCAAAATTCTCTAAGCCAGGTTTCAGCAATACATGAACCATGAACATCCAGATGTTCAAGCTGGTTTTAGAAAAGGCAGAGGAACCAGAGATCAAATTGCCAACATCTGCTGGATCATAGAAAAAGCAAGAGAATCCCAGAAAAACATCTACTTCTGCTTTATTGACTATGCCAAAGCCTTTGACTGTGTGGATCACAGCAAACTGTGGAAAATTCTTCAAGAAATGGGAATACCAGACCATCTTACCTGCCTCCTGAGAAATCTGCATGCATGTCAAGAAGCAATAGTTAGAAGTGGACATAGAACAATGGACTAGTTCCAAATTGTAAAAGGAGTGCCTCAATGCTGTATATTGTCACCCTGCTTATTCAAGTTATATGCGGAGTACAGCATGCGAAATGCCGGGTTGGATAAAGCACAAGCTGGAATTAAGATTGCCAGGAGAAATATTAATAACCTCAGATATGCAGACGACACCACCCTTACAGCAGAGAGTGAAGAGGAACTAAAGAGCCTCTTGACAAAAGTGAAAAGAAGAGAGTGAAAAGGCTGACTTAAAACTCAACATTCAGAAAACTAAGGTCAAGGCATCTGGTCCCATCACTGCATGACAAATAGATGGGGAAACAATGGAAAGAGTGAGAAACTTTATTTTGGGGGGCTCAAAAATCACTGCAAATGGTGACTGCAGCCATGAAATTAAAAGATGCTTGCTCCTTGGAAGAAAAGTTATGACCAACCTAGACAGCTTATTAAAAAGCAGAGACATTACTTTGCCAACAAAGGTCCATCTAGTCAGTTAGGGTTTTTCCAGTGGTCATGTACACTTTCACACATTGGAGAAGGAAATGGCAACCCACTCCAGTGTTCTTGCCTAGAGAATCCCAGGGAAGGGGGAGCCTGGTGGGCTTCCGTCTATGGGGTCACACAGAGTCGGACACGACTGAAGTGACTTAGCAGCAGCAGCAGCATGTACGGATGTGAGAGTTGGACCATAAAGAAAGCTGAGCACCGAAGAATTGATGCTTTTGAACTATGGTGTTGGAGAAGACTCTTGAGAGTCCCTTGGACTGCAGGGAGATCCAACCCATCCATCCTAAAGGAAATCAGTCCTGAATATTCATTGGAAGGACTGATGCTGAAGCTGAAACTCCAATCCTTTTGCCACCTGATGCAAAGAACTGACTCACTGGAAAAGTCCCTGATGCTGGGAAAGACTGAAGGCAGGAGGAAAAGGAAACAACAGAGGATGAGCTGGTTGGATGGCATCACCGATTCAATGGACATGAGTTTGAGAAAGCTCTGGGAGTTGGTGATTGACAAGGAAGCCTGGCATGTTGCTGTCCATGGGGTCTCAAAGAGTCGGACATGACTGAGTGACTGAATTATAAAATGTCCAAACACCCCACCTAATAATCTAGAAGTTTGCAGGAAGCTGAATGGAAGAGAGGGCATTCCCACATGGTGTGTCATACAAGGCTAAGGCAGAATTTCAGGGCACAGATAACCCTTTCAGTACAGGCTGAGTCCCTACATTTGGCAGCTGATCTAAAGAAGGCAACAGTGAACAACTTTACCTTGGCTCACCTGTGCAGTTCTTGGTGCTGACAAGAGACAGAACTGGCTATGGTGGACTTTACAGCTTCTCTCTCAAAGCATCAAGCTCTAGGGTCCCTTCTGATCATATTCTCTTTTCCAGCACAGGAAAATTAATCTACCTCTCATAAGGAAAAACTAGCTCATCAAACATTAACTGGAATTCTTCCTAACATTAAGTCACCTAATCATGCCATCTAATGATAGCGTTATTTCAACATTTGTTCCTCAGTAAAATGACTCCTGGAAGAATGAAGCCTTTAGAGACACACATACACAGGGAGAGAGAGATAGAGACAGAGACAGATTAGTCTAGGAGAGACAGTTTAATACCTCAATAAATTATCAGCCATATTATTTCGCATTACACAGGTTTTTCCCAATTTATACCTCTTGTCTCTCTAGCAACAGTAGAAAATGCAACCTTACATCCTCTTGATATTTGTTACCATAGTGAGTATATAATAGGTTTAAAGCAACTGCTAATTTTGTTATATTTACCTATAGCTGATTCAGTGACCTGAAAAGGCAAAAATACCTGATTATGAGATGTTACCCATCTCTCCTTGAGACTCATTATTACCTACACAAACTTTTGTTTGCTAAAGTTTGCAATCTAAGTAAGCAATTTCATGATATTAGACATAAGGGCAGAATGTTTAAAGTCATGATATCCCAAGACGTTAGGGCAAGACTGTAATCCAATCTTTTGTTCTATTCAGGTCCTCATATGATTGTTTGAAGCCTACCCACTTTATGAAAGGCAGTCTGCTTTATTGAAATTCCACAGATTTAAATGTAAATATTATCCAAAAACATCCTTGCAGAAACTTCCAGAACAATTTTGCCAAATATCTGGGCCATGCCCAGTCAAGTTGATACATAAAATAAACCATCATACATACAAAACAATTACTAAGCTCCTGGTGCTCTATATAATAAGAGAATGATATTTTAAACTCTTAAATACAGACACAGACAGTCCTAGCTCTCAACAATGTTAGTTGTTCTTAGTCAACTATGCACACCTATGTAAGAAGCAGACCTATAGCTATGGTAGGTAGCTAGGCAGGGCCGACCACCTGTTATCTCACATCTCTGACCTTATTAACTCAGACTGGGAGGAAGGGCTGGACTGTGCTTGGCCCAGCACAGCCTGGACCCAACGGTTTGTGTACTACACATGTATTACAGGTGAGCTCTTTAACATGGAATGCCTGTCTTTAGAAAATGTAATGATGTTCTCTCTTTCTTGGGGACTGATGTGTCCAGGTTATTCTCCTAAAAGATGGGAAGGGTTCCCCTGACCAGAATGGATATTTCCATATCAATTATCTTTCGAAGAGAGAAATCTTAGAGCAGAAATGGGGCCAGCATTAAGCAGATATGAAATGTGAGGGTAGAGGGCTTTTAAAGATGAGGCTACTGCTGCTCAGGCTTCCCTGATGGCTCAGTAGTAAAGAATCCACCTGCCAATGTAGAGGACACAGGTTTGATCCCTGGGTTGGGAAGATCCCCTGGAGAAGGAAATGGCAACCCACTCCAGTATTCTTGCCTGGGAAAACCCATGGATAAAAGAGCCGGGTGGGCTATAGTCCATGGGGTCACAAAAGACTCAGACATGACTTGGTGACTAAACAACAATTGTTGCTCATCTTGAATTGAATTCTGAGGGCTGAAGAGATGAGGTACTCCCAGAAGTAGAGGATGAAAGGGCCACTGGCACATGGCTGAACATCTAGATCAGGTGAAAAGTCTACTTGGTAAAGAATTCCAAAGGAAGAATTGAGCCCATGGATTCTACTTCTAGTGGTGGCATAACTTATGTGCTATTTGCAGTATTTCCAGGCCTAGAAATGGGGAAATGCAGAGAGTCTGTATATGCTCCCAAAGGAGTAGCTAAGGGAATGATTGCACAAGGAAAAGTGTCACTGTTCATCCTCACCAACAACTGTCCCACCTTAATTAAGGAAATCTAAAACAGAGTATTATACTATGTTGGTCAAAACTGGTGTCCATCCCTACAGTAGCAATAATACTGAATGGGTCACAGGGTGTGAGAAAAAAACAAACAAACTACAGAGTGTGCACACTGACTATCATTGATTTAGGTGAATCTGCTGTCATTAGAAGCATATTAGAAGAGATTTTGTTGTTGTTCAGTTGTGCAGTCATGTCTGACTCTTTACAACCCTAAGAACTGCAGCACTCCAGGCTTCCCTATCCTTCACTATCTCTCTGAGTTTGCCCAAACTCATGTCCATTGATTCCATGATACCATCCAACCATCTATCCTCTGTCATTCCCTTCTCCTCCTGCCCTCAGTCTTTCTCAGCATCAGGGTCTTTTCCAATAAGCCAGCTCTTCCCATCAGGTGACCAAAATACTGGAGCTTCAGCTTCAACATCAGTCCTTCCAATTAATATTCTGGACTGATTTCCTTTAGGATTGACTGATTTGATCTTCATGCAGTCCAAGGGACTTTTAAGAGTCTTCTCCAATACCACAGTTTGAAAGCATCAATTCTTCAGCAATCAGCCTTCTTTAGGGTCCAAATCTCACATCCATATATGACTACTGGAAAAACCATAGCTTTGATTATAGGAAAGGGATGTCAGCAAAGGGATGTCTCTGCTTTTTAATATGTTTTCTAGGTTTGCCATAACTTTTCTTCCAAGGAGCAAGCATCTTATAATTTCATGGCTTCCGTCACCATCCATAGTGGTTCTAGAGCCCAAGAAAATGAAGTCTGTCAGTTTCCATTGTTTCCCCATCAATTTGCTATGAAGTGATGGGACTGGATGCCATGATCTTAGTTTTTTGAATGTTCAGCCAGATTTTTCACTCTCCTCTTTCACTTTCATCAAGAGGACTTTTTAGTTCCTCTTCACTTTCTACAATTGGGATAGTAAAAGACACTCACTCCTTGGAAGGAAAGTTATGACCAACCTAGATAGCATATTAAAAAGCAGAGACATTACTTTGCCAACCATGGTCTGTCTAGTCAAGGCTATGGTTTTTCCAGTGGTCAGGTATGGATGTGAGAGTTGGACTGTGAAGAAAGCTGATCACCAAAGAATTGATGCTTTTGAACTGTGGTGCTGGAGAAGACTCTTGAGAGTCCCTTGGACTGCAAGGAGATCCAACCAGTCCATTCTAAAGGAGATCAATTCTGGGTGTTCATTGGAAGGACTGATGCTGAAGCTGAAACTCCAATACTTTGGCCACCTCATGCAACGTGCTGACTCATTGGAAAAGACTCTGATGCTGGGAGGGATTGGGGGCGGGAGGAGAAGGGGACGACAGAGAATGAGATGGCTGGATGGCATCACCGACTCGATGGACATGAGTTTGAGTGAACTCCGGGAGTTGGTGATGGACAGGGAGGCCTGGCGTGCTGTGATTCATGGGGTCGCAAAGAGTCGGACACGACTGAGCGACTGAACTGAACTGAAGGTTATTGATATTTCTCCCGTCAATCTTGATTCCAGCTTGAGCTTCATCCAACCTGATATTTTGCATGATGTACTCTGCATATAAGCTAAGTAAGCAGGGTGATAGTATACAGCATTGATGCACTCCTTTCCCAATTTTTAACCAGTTGGTTGTTCCATATAAGGTTCTAATCGTTGCTTCTTAACACACATAGGGGTTTCACAGGAGACAAGGTAAGGTGGTCTGATATTCCCATCTCTTTAAGAATTTTCCACAGTTTGCTGTGATCCGTACAGTCAAAGGCTTTAGCAAAGTCAATGAAACAGAAATAGATTTTTTCTGGAATTCCCTTGCTTTCTCCATGATTCAAGAAATGTTCGCAATTTGTTCTTTGGTTCCTCCACCTTTTCAAAATCCAGCTTGTACATGCTAAAGCCTAGCTTGAAGGATTTTGAACACAAACTTACTAGCATGTGAAATGGGCAAAATTTTAAGGTAGTTTTAACGTTCCTTGGCACTGCCCTTCTTTGGGCTACCCAGGTGGTACTAGTGGTAAAGAGCCTGCCTATCAATGCAGAAGACATAAGAGAAGCAGGTTCAATTTCTGTGTCAAGAAGATCCCCTGGAGTAGGAAGTGGTAACCCACTCCAGTATTCTTGCCTGGAGAATGCCATGGACAGAGGAGTGTGGCGGGTTATAGTCCATAAGATCACAAAGAGCTAGATATGACTGAGCAACTAAGAATGCATTTTTTGGGGATTGGAATGAAAACTAATGTTTTCAAGTCCTTTGGCCACTGCTGAGTTTTCCAAATTTGCTGACATATTGAGTACAGCACTCAAACAGCATCATTTTTGAGGATTTTAAATAGCTCAGCTGGAATTATATCACCTCACCTCCACTAGGTTTGTTTATAGTGATTCTTCCTAAGGCCCACTTGATTTCATACTCCAGGATGCCTGATTCTAGGTGATTAACCACACTATCATGGTTATCTGAGCCATTAAGACATTTTTGTATAACTCTTCTGTGTATTCTTGCCACCTCTTTCAATCTTTTCTGCTTCTGTTAGGTCCTTACCATTTCTGTTCTTTATTGTGCCTATCTTTGCATGAAATGTTCCCTTGATAGCTCCAGTTTTCTTGAAGAGATCTCTAGTCTTTCTCATTCTATTGTTTTCCTCTACTTCTTCACATTGTTCATTAAAGAATGCCTTATCTTTCCTGCATTCAGTTGGGTATATCTTTCTGCATTCAGTTGGGTATATCTTTCCCTTTCTCCTTGGCCTTTCATTTCTCTTCTTTGCTCAGTTATATGTAAGGCCTCCTCTTTGCCTTCTCTCATTTCTTTTTCTTCAGGCTGGTTTTGCTCACCACCTCCTGTACAATGTTATGAAACCCCGTCCATAGTTCTTCAGGCACTCTCAGATCTAAATCCCTGAATCTATTCATCACCTCCACTGTACAATCATAAGGGATTTGATTTAGGTCAAACCTGAATGGTCTATTAGTTTTCCTTACTTTCTTCAATTTAAGCCTGAATTTTGCAAAAAGGAGCTCATGATCTGAGCCAGTCAGCTCCAGGTCTTGTTTTTTTGACTGTTTGTATAGAACTTCTCCAGGGAATCCCAAATTATATATATATATATATAATTTTTATATATAATATTATGTTATATAATAATATATAAATATGATATATAATTTATACAACTTATAATATACAATTATAAATAATAATAGCATTTCAGGAATATTAAACTGTGTGTCAGATATTTTGCTAAGTGCTTTACACTCATTATCTGATTTAATCTATACAAGATTCTATAGACTTTATCCTCACTTTGCTGATGGGGAAACTGATTTACAGAGAGGTTAAGTATGACTGGTAAGTGGTAACTGAGATTTGACTGAGGCCCAGGCAATTCTATTCTAGATTCTAGTCATTACGTCAAAATAGTTCCTCATACCTATAAATTTCTTGACCACAATATTCTTCTACTATTTAGACTCTCAAAGTAAATGTTCTGAAGCTGATAAAAAGTGACCATAACTTTTGATGGAAAAAAAAACTACTTTTTAGGTTAAGCCAAAAATATTTGCTTATAGATAAATGTCATCCTGGCTAAAGAAGACTGGAGTAGGGCTGAATCACTTAATCTAACCTCTTCAGAAAGACAAAAGCCTAGAAAGTACAAACTTCTAAGTTAGAAACCTGAAGACCATGCTGGAGTGGACCAACTCTCTCAGTATTCACACCCAGTTAGCCTTTAATGCTGCCACTGTTGTCTTTTAAAATATATTTCAAATAAATCTCATCCTATCCACTCCTAGACATCTCGTCATTTTCTGCCTGTTTTATGAAAGTCTCATAACAGTTCATTCCTGTCTCTCCTGGCCTCCTCAAAACTACCCTCTGCCACTGAGATCATCTATTTATTGAATAAATGAATGACTGAATGAACGTGTGATGAGGATATGAACTAGTATAGTAATAGCAGTGATGGATAGGAGAAATATTTTGGAGATTGAGGAATGCTTCAGGGTTTCTTTCTAAAAGCAGCATAAAAAAGAGTGAATGAAGAGTTTGAAGTAGGAAAGTGGCACAATCATATTTACATTTTAAAAAGGTATTCTGAAGTAACCTCATGGAATAATAGGGTATTTCTTTCAATTTGTGTAGCTCTGATTTCAAATATTGGTTCTATCGATTGTAAGCCAGATGATGGGCAAGTAACTTAATATATCTGTATCTCAGTTATCTCATCCATGAAATGAGAATAATACTAACCTTAAAGGGTTTCTGGGAAGGTTAAAATAGGTGACAGATATAAAGTATTTAGAATAGTGATGAAACTAAAGTGTGCCCCTTTTTTTTTTTAATCTACCAATAATATTTTGGTTTTTTTCACATAAATCCTGGTCTTGCCTATAAGATTTATTCTTAAATTTTAATAAATACTATCACTTCTAAAATAATATATATTTACCCCATTTCCTTGACTAGTTGCTTATTCTAAGCCAATGAAAACAAATTAATGTTATGTTTTTATCTGTATTCAGGCAAACTACCATATTCTCTTATTATGTGTAATATTATTGGAAGGTCCCTAGAGTTATTTTAGATAAACAAACTAAACATCAGCAAATAAAGTAAACTTTTTTTTTTTACCTATATTTATACCACTAAATCCTTTTTATTTTCATAGTGAATTCTCTGTACCAGTAAAGAAAATATTTAATAAGAATAGCAAGGGCTTGCATTTTTATCCAATGAATAGTACAGACACCAGAGTCATCATCATCATGCTTTAAAAAATTAAAAAACTAGACAAAATACATGAAACAGCTGTTTTCAATAAACAGACAATAAGCAGTGAAGGACCATGATTCCTTGAGAGGAAAGAAAGAAAGTCCTGTAGCAAGTGGGGGGAAATCTCAAAAATGTTGTGCTAAGCAACCAAAATATGACACTGAAGAGTATATACCATACATACTCTAGAAACCTTGTCTATAATGATAGAGAGCAGATTAGTGGTTATTTGAGGCCATAGGTGGGAAGATGGGAGTTGGCAGGAAAGCAACCCAGGAAACTTTCTGGGGTGATAGAATATTCTATATTTTTATTTTGGTGATGGTTACAGAAACATACACATTTGTCAAAACTCATCCAATCTATGGACTTGAAATGGGTACAATTTTTAATGTGAATCATATATCAGTAGTTTATTTGGAAACATGTCAGTGGTAAAGATAATCAGCCCTTTACAGTAACTTATTTTTTTCTTAGGAAATTGTCCATTTTCTCTCAATTTTCATTTTCTTGTCATAGGACTATATCTTAAATTAGGTTTCCTTGAAATAGACTTTGAAATGAAGGTTTGTGTAAAGGGGGTTTATAGGGAAAGGCACGTTGGAAAAAGCATCTAAGAAAGCATGGGACATTGGATTGAGCAGGTGAACCAGTTGAACTGTGAAGCAACAGAGACAGTGGCTATCCCATTAGAAGCTAAGGTCCTTCAGAGCTACTCCAAAATGAGACAAGAGGGTAGAGATTTTATATTTCTATATCAACCAGTTTGAAGATGTAAGCTGTCCCCACTACATATTGGACCATTTCCACTGGACAGGAACTTGGGCAAGATAACCCTGTTGACCAAAAACAATTCCTGCAGGGAGGCACAGCTATGAGTTGTCAGTCACCAACACTCCCCACAGTAAGGAAATGGGTCTTCTGGTTCTGAAGGAGATAACCTTGGTAGCACACCACAGTGCCCACTAGAGGTTATGTGTGGTATTCTCCACCACTGTTCTTTTCATCTCTCTTGCATCTTCGCTTACACTTACTTTCTCTTTGTTTTTTTTTTGTTTTTTTATTTTATTTTATTTTTTATTTATTTATTTATTTTTTTAGGTAATTAATTTATTTTTTATTGGAGGCAAATTATTTTACAATATTATATTGGTTGGTTTTGCCATACATTGATATGAATTTGCCCCAGGTTTACATAAGTTCCCCCTCCTGAACCCCCCTCTACTTTCTCTTTGAAAAGACCCTGATGCTGGGAAAGATTGAAGGCTGGAGGAGAAGGGGACGACAGAGGAGGAGATGGTTGGATGGCATCACTGACTCAAAGGGCATGAGTTTGAGTAAACTCTGGGAGTTGGTGATGGACAGGGAGGCCTGGCGTACTGCAGTCCATGGGGTCGCAAAGACTCAGACACGACTGAGTGACTGAACTGACTTTCTCTTTAATGTTTGATCTCTCCTTTCCATTAATCAGATTTGCAATGGGTTTATTTATTTTTAGTGAACTTCTCAGCAATCAGTTCTTATATTGATTTCTTATTTCTAATATGTTTATTGTTATTTCATTTAATTTGCTTTTTTTAATTTTATTCCTTCTTCCTAGCTTCTTGTTTATTCTGTTATTCTAGTAATTTCTTAAAATAAATATTCATATTTTTGTTTCTTCTTTAATTATGAAGACAGAGGTATTCCCTGGTGGCTCAGACGGTAAAGCATCTGCCTGCAATGTAGGAGACCAGGGTTCGATCCCTGGGTCGGGAAGATCCCCTGGAGAAGGAAATGGCAACCCATTCCAGAACTCTTGCATAGAAAATCCCATGGACGGAGGAGCCTGGTAGGCTACTGTTCATGGGGTTGCAAAGCTTTGGACATGACTGAACAACTTCACTTCACAATAGAGGTATTAAAAGTCTAAAATGTTCTCAGCATACAGCTCTGTGTCCTATAGGTTTTACTAATTTTTTGTAATTTATAATTTCTTTTTTAAAATATTTTTATCCCAAGTTTACCTACTAAGAGTTTTCATAATTTCCAAAAAGATAAGATTTGGTCACCTTTTTATAATTCATTTTAATTTTCATTTTAATTATGATCACTGAATTTACCTCACAAAATCTAGTTTTTATTCTGAAGGTTTAATTCATGTCAAGTAAATGATTGATATTTGTAAATATTTGGTAGACAATAAATGTAAATATATTTACCCTCATAAATTATTATATTTATATAATGTCTCTTATTATTTTCTTCAGTGCATTTAACCTTGAATTTCCTTATGTCATAAAGTAATGCTGCCATGCCTATTTTATTTTTAATAGGAGGATAATTGCCTTACAATATTGTGTTGGCCACTGCCATACAACAATGTGAATCAGCCACAAGTATACATGTCCCCTCCTTCTGGAGCCTCGCCACCACCCCATCCCACCCCTCCAGGTTGTCACAGAGTACCACCTTGGGCTCCCTGGGTTATACAGCAACTTCCCATTAGCTATCTATTTTACACATGTTAATGTGTATGTTTCAATGCTAGTCTCTCAATTTGCCCCACCCTCTATTTCCCCCACTGTGCCCAAAGTCTGTTCTCTATGTCTGTATCTCTATTCCTGCCCTGCAAATAGATTCATCAGTACCATTTTTCTAGACTCCATATATACACATTAATATATGATATTTGTGTTTCTCTTTCTGACTTACTTCACTCTGTATAACAGGCTGTAAGTTCATCCACCTCACTAGAACTGACTTAAATGCATTCTTTTTTATGGCTAAGTAATAATCCATTGTACATACGTACCACCGCTTCTTTATCCATTCATCTGTTGATGGACATCTCAGTTCAGTTCAGTTCATTCGCTCAGTCATAGCCAACTCTTTGCAACCCCATGGACTGTAACATGCCAGGCCACCTAGGTTGCTGGGTTTTGGGAGGGGGGTTTTTGGCATTTTCATTTTGTTTTTGTATCTCTCTGATCCATCTTAATTTTCTTTCTTTATCATTTTTTAAGTATAGATAAAGACATATATTTTTGTTAAAGCATATAGCTCAGTTTTGTGGACTCTTGACAGTCCCTTGAACAGCAAGGAGATCAAATCAGTCAATCCTAAAGGAAATCAACCCTGATTGGAAGGACCGCTGCTGAAGCTGAAGTTCCAAGATTTTGGTCACCTGATACAAAGATCAGACTCACTGGAAAAGACCCTGATCCTGGGAAAGATTGAGGGCAGGGGGAGAAGAGGGCAACAGAGGATGAAATGGTTGGATGGCATCACCAAATCAATGGATGTGAGTTTGAACAAATTCCAAGAGACAGTGAAGGACAGGGAAGCCTGGCATGCTATAGTCCACAGGGTTGCAAAGACTTGGACATGAATGAGTGACTGAACAACAACAGCAGTTTTGTGATTTAACCTAACAGAAAATGTTTGTCCTTTAAAGGGTAAGAGTCAGTATGCTCATACTCTGTATGATCTAATTTCTTCTTTTCATGATAATTTAGTTTTAAGTTTACTTTACATTATTATTTCCTCATTTTCCTTTGTGTTTGATGATTTGGTCAAATTTTTTTTGGTCAAAAATAGTATATATATTTGGTCAAAAATAGTACTATTCTATTTTTCCCCTTGTTAATTTGGAAGTTCTAATATTTTGCATTTCATAGTGACTACCTTCTTTGTTCCTATTCTCATAATCACAGAATCCTCTACTCTTATAAGAAAACAAGATACCAACTATTTCTTCCACCAAGATGATTTGTTTCCTCCCTTTGCTCCACTCCAATAGGAAAAGCTGTTTCTTCTCCGTCCTCCATCCCAGGATCCCAGTTTTGCTAAAATAGATTATCGCTTTTAGTTCTGTATTATTATTTGATTTTTCCTTACAGTAAATCAGTATGTTTCTTCTAAGATTCTTTAATTTAGCACTTACATCACATATTCCCAATCCGTTTTTATCCTCTTCAACCTAATTTTTAGAGAGAAGGAGAAACATATTGACTCTGCACCCTTGCTCCTCTCCTTAACATCACTTTCCTTTAGGTATTGTTATTTTTCTCATCAACTCACCCTAAAACCCAGTGATCCCTTTTAGGCGTAGATTTGTTTCACTGCTTCTCTTCTGAAATGTCTATCCAAGTCTCATAGATTATTCTTAAGTCCCTTATCCTTTCTCTCTTGTTTTGCTTTTTATATTTTAATTTTGTGCTTTAAAATAATTCTTGCATTTATAAATATTGTCTCAATGGTAACAATCTCCTCCTTCAATTCTTCTAAACAATTGTTTACATAGGAAATCATGGGTGTTTCACTGTTGCTTTGGTTGGGGTGGGGTGTTATTGGTGTTGATGGTGTTATTTCATGACAAAAAAAAATGTGTATGTACTACATTTAAATCTCATTTATTATATTATTATTTTTTAATTTATATTATCATTCAGATTTTTTTCAAACACATGTTCTGTTTACATATCTCACTGGTCTTTTTTTGTGTGTGACTGCTGGATTCTTAGGATGCCTCTCTCCAGAGAAGTTCATTTTCTTTTCATCTTGGGGTAATTTGGGCAAATGTAGATATAGCCGCCTTTGTTGAAAAACAGTGAAACCTGAGCTAAAACACTCTGTTCTCGCTGCCTCCCACCAGAACTATAGTTATGCTATCACCACTCTGGAGAAAACAGATGACTAAACAAAGGAAAATCCCTTATTCTTAAGTCCCAAATCCTTTCTCCCTTGTCCTGCTTTTTATATTTTAATTTTGTGCTTTGAAATAATCCTTGCACTTATAAATATTGCCTCAACAGTAATAATCTCCCTCTTCAATTCTTCTAAAGAACTGTTTACAGAGGAAATCATGGGAGTTTTATTGTTGCTTTGGCTGGGTGTGAGGTGTTGTTGGTAAAAGATAATGGTTCCCATGGGATATCCTAAACCATGAGATCTTTTCTTAATACCCGATGATATTCCCCTCCTCTACTAAGATAGAAGAAACAGATTAGCTAGGTAAAGCCATAATTCCTGGTTCCTGAAATTAACTGATGTTTACTCATATGGATCCTTTAGTAGAAAAAGAGCTTAAACCCACACCATACTTCAGTTATGCTCAGTGCACAGAAGAATAGGGTCAGGAGTGTCTCCTGCTCTGTATCAACTGGTTAAGAACCTGCCCTTCCCTGTGGAGAGATATGGTCCAGAGATTACAGACTACCAGCTGACTCTCCCTTCTATAAGTAATCATGAGAAATATTCTTTTGATCTCCATTTCACCAAGGACAGCAAAAAACAGCTACTCTGAGGTATAAAGAAAGGACTCAAGTACACAAATTACATCAAAAGTAGTAGTGGTAATAGTTACCATCCATTGAACTTCTACCATGTGCCATTAATCATGCATCCATTGCCTAACTGAATCCTCCAAGCGGCCTGCAAGATATGTGAGGGTTGGGAATATAAAATAATATATCCAAGGCCTGCAGAAAATAGGTGCTAGAGATGAAATTCACCCCAAGGACTGCTAGATTCCAATGTCCTCAATTCTTTCCAGATGATCCCATTGACTCTGGCACAAAATGAACAGCATAAACAAAACACTCCACATCAATCAGATGTCATTGAAATGCATCCATGATGCAGATAATAGCAACTTCCTGTCAAACCTGCCATATAGTTAGGCTTCTTCTCTCTGTAGGGAAATTTCCCATTCCAAAAGTGGCACCAAATATTGGAAGATAAAGTATTCTGAATCAAACCTCCCCCAAAATAGTAACTCCATAATGTCTGTTAATATACCCAGAAATAACCCTTTATCCAGAAGATTACCCTTTACCCAGAGGGAGGGAAAAGGCCAAGGATAGGAAAGTTGTCAACTGGAGATAAGCCTCATGTTGCCTCCAGCTGGCTTTTCACAGGTCTGAGCGCAGCGAGAGTGATCTCTCCATGAGAGCATTACTCCCTTAGCTGAGGGGTTTGGGCTGGAGCTCCCCCACCCTAAGACATGTGGTGAAGTGCTGTAAACAACCAGGACTTGACAGTGAGATGTAGCTTTGAACCCAGGCTCTGTTCTTACGAACTGTTCCTTAACCTATCTGAGCCTCAGGTTCTTCACTGTATGAATATGGATCAAAAGACCATCAAGTAGAGTTGAAAAAAGGAAATAAAATAACTTTCATGAAAATACTTGACACATAGGAGGTGTTTAATAAATGATAGCTACCTTCCCTTTTGGTGCACAGGGAATGTGTACAACTGCCTACACAAAGTCAGTTCCAGAAAATGTGCCCTGAAACATCCTGCTGTTGGAGTGGGAAGAGAGGCTGGAGGAAAATTCGTAGTTAACTGTGGTTGAGGAAGAGTGTATGCTTTCTCCCTCCTTTATATCCACTATGAGCATTACTGCTTTAAAGGCTCATAGAATTCTCATCAAATTAAGAAATGTTTCGGACCCATTTATGATTAAAACTCTTCAAAAAATGGGCATAGAAGGAACCTACCTCAAGGTAGAAAAGGCCATATATGATAAGCCTACAGCAACATTATTCTTAATGGTGAAGAATTGAAAGCATACCCCTAAGATCAGGAACAAGACAAGGGTGTCCACTTTCTTTCACCACTATTATTCAACATAGTTATGAAAGTCCTAGCTACAGCAATCAGAGAAGAAAGAGATATAAAAGGAATCCAGATTGGAAAAGAAGAAGTAAAGCTCTCACTGTTTGCAGATGACATGATACTGTACATAGAAAACCCTAAAGATAGTATCAGAAAATTACTAGAGCTAATCAGTGAATTTAGCAAAGTTGCAGGATACAAAATCAATACACAGAAATCACTTGCATTTCTATGTCTTAACAATGAAAAATCAGAAAGAGAAATTAAGGAATCAATCCCATTCACCATTGCAACAAAAAGAATTAAATACCTAGGAATAAACCTACCTAAGGAGACAAAAGAACTGTACACAGAAAATTATAAGACACTAATGAAAGAAATCAAAGATGACATAAAGAGATGGAGAGATAGTCCATATTCCTGGGTAGGAAGAATCAATATTGTAAAAATGACTATACTACCAAATGCAATCTACAGATTCAATGCGATCTCTATCAAATTACAAATGGCATTTTTAACAGAACTAGAACAAAAAATTTCACAATTCATATGAAAACACAAAAGACCCCAAATAACCAAAGCAGTCTTGGGAAAGAAGAATGTGAATCACGCTTCCTGACTTTAGGTTATACTACAAAGCTACAGTCATCAAGACAGTTTGGTACTGGAACAAAAACAGAAATACAGACCAATGGAAAAAGATAGAAAGCCCAGAAATAAACCCATGCACCAATGGGTACCTTATTTTTGACAAAGGAGGCAAGAATATACAATGGGGCAAAGACAGCCTCTTCAAGAAATGGTGCTGGGAAAACTGGACAGATACATGTAAAAGAATGAAATTAGAACACTTCCTAACACCATACACAAAGATAAACTCAAAATGGATTAAAGACCTAAATGTAAGACCATAAACTATTTTCTTAGTGAAAAGCATAGGCAGAACACTCAATGACATAAATCAAAGCAAGATCCTCTATAGCCCACCTCCTAGAGTTCTGGAAAGAAAAACAAAAGTAAACAAGTGGGACCTGATTAAACTTAAAAGCTTTTGCACAGCAAAGGAAACTATAAAAAAGGTGAAAAGACAACCCTCAGAATGGGAGAAAATAATAGCAAGTGAAACAACTGACAAAGGATTAATTTCCAAAATATACAAGCAGCTCATACAACTCAATAACAAAACAAAAAAAAAAAAAACTCAATCAAAAAGTAGGAAAAAGACCTAAACAGACATTTCTCCAAAGAAGACATACAGATGGCTAACAAACACATGAAAAGATACTCAACATCACTCATTATTAGAGAATTGCAGATCAAAACTACAATGAGATACCACCTCACACCAGTCAGAATGGCCATCATAAAAAAGTCTACAAACAATAAATGCTGGAGAGGGTATGAAGAGAAGGGAATGCTCTTGCACTATTGGTGGGAATGTAAATTGATACAGCCACTATGGAAGACAGTATGGAGATTTCTTTTAAAAAATAGGAATAAAACCACCATATGACCCAGCAATCCCACTCCTAGGCATATACCCTGAGGAAACCAAAATTGAAAGAGACACATGTATCCCATTGTTCATTGCAGCACTATTTACAATAGCTAGAACATAGAAGCAACTTAGATGTCCATCAACAGATGAATGGATAAAGAAGTTATGGTACCCATACACAATGAAATATTACTCAGCCATAAAAAGCAACGCATTTGAGTCACTTCTAACAAGGTGGATGAACCTAGAACCTATTATACAGAGTATACTGAGTCAGAGAAAGATAAATACCATATTCTAACACATATATACAGAATCTAGAAAAATGGTACTGAAGAGTTTATTTACAGGGCAGCAATGGAGAAACAGACATAGAGAATAGACTTATGGGCATGGGGAGAGGGGAGGAGAGGGTGAGATGTATGGAAAGAGTAACATCGAAACTTACATTACCGTATGTAAAATAGATAGCCAAGGGGAATTTTCTGTATGGCTCGAGAAACTCAAACAGGGGTTCTGTATCAATGTAGAGGGGTGGGATGGGGAAGGAGATGGGAGGGAGGTTCAAAAGGGAGGGGATATATGTATACCTATGGCTGATTCTTGTTGAGGTTTGACAGTAACAGCAAAATTCTATAAAACAATTATCCTTCAATAAAAAATAAATTTTTAAAAAAAGGTTTCCTAAATCCGTGTGCCCATTAAAATGTTCTTATGGTTTTGTAACACCAAGTTACATGCAAAGAACACATTTTGAGAAAAACAGTATTTTTAAAGGAGACTTCCTTTCTTTTATACAAATAGCACAAAGTGTCAGAAAGAAATTCATTCTTTCATTGTATTTATATTACCTTTATCTGAGGCACCTAAAAATATCCAGAGATAAACTGACAGCTATTGAGACAGGCAGGCAGATCTGATCCTCATATTACAGTATTGCAGCTGCCAAGAGACATGATTTGATCCAAGAAAGATTGAAAGCAACAATCAGTAGCCACAAAAAGCAATGCAGAACATTTCTTAAACTGAGAAAGATAGTGAAATATACATTACCCTCTATAGAGACAAGGACAGGCAAAGCCTCTTGCCCTCGAAGTCCCCAGTTTGTTTTCACAGCTACCACCTGACTCTGCTCTCATTAAGAGCCACAGCGGTGTGTGTAGGATAGAACACTGGGCTTGAAAACCAAATACTGCAACTCATACTCTGGTTCTGCCCTTATCAAGGTATTTATTCTATCTATATCCCAGTTTCCTTAGTTATAAAATTAAGCTAACATTATCTTGTCTAGAAAAGTACTGTCGTATAGTCAATTAATGTAGCATTAATGAAGCATTTGGAAGATAGATATGCATGCCAATTTAGAACATCAAGGACCTTAAAGATTACCTAATACCACTTACTAATTTTACAGATGGTGAAACTGAAGCCCAGAGAATGCAGTGATTTGTCTAAAGTCACACAGCTCATTAGTGACACAGCTAGGACTTCAACTTGGGGCTCCTGACTTTGAATCCAGAGGTCTTTTCACTCTACCTCAAAGATTAGATTCATCCTCACTTTTGTTTAACATCAAATGAGCATAAAATTAAGATGAATATAACAATGGATCTCATAAGGAAATATGAAACCCTCTTATCTAATGTATTCAAGGAAAGAGGAAATTCTGGTTAATCAAAGAATCTATCTCACGGAAATTAAAAAAATTCTCTCCACAAAAAGGTCAGAGAGCCTTGATATACACCACACATAGATTAATGACTTTCAAATCATGTGAAAGCAATACAGTTCACCTTTGAAACTAGGCTGGACATAATTTCCTCTGTCTTTGATGACTTTGGATTTTCACATTGCCTCAAGGCAACCACAATGAATATCAATCATCAACATACCAAGGGCATAAACTTAGAGACCCACTTTGAGATTACACTGCGTGTGCAGAACTGGCTAATAGAGCTCTGGATTAATGGGAATCCAGGTAGCAGAGAGGTACTGTGTACAGATTTATGACCCATTTCCAGGAACTCAGTAATTTAGAAGATTTTGCACATTTACTTTTTTAAATATCATCTATTGATATTGATCTATGAACTGAACTGATTGCTTAATATTTTACTACTTTCAGAATTAAAAGTCAGTGTTATAAAACAGAAAAACAGTAAAGGTAGTTCACAGAGCCTCAAGACTTGACTGAAATATGGAAGCCAACAACTCCCTATTTCATCCTTTAAAAGATAAGGAAGAGTCTCAGGAAGTGAACTGACTTACATACAGACAAAATAGGAACTCAAACTCAAAACTTCAAAACTCCCAGCTCCCTTCCCAGAGCTCTTGGCCACCATGAGATGCATTTGTTTTGTCACTTCTTAGTCAGGGGAGCCCAAGGGCCACTACTCGAAATTAAGAGTGGAGCCTTCAAGAGAAGACATTTCTATTACAGCTGCCATGGGGAGCAAGAAGCAGTGTCTTCTTCAAAGAATGAAATTCTCTCATTTAGTTACCACTAACATGTCCTTGCTGCTGCTGCTGCTAAATCACTTCAGAAGTGTCCTACTCTGTGCGACCCCATAGACGGCAGCCCACCAGGATCCACTGTTCCTGGGATTCTCCAGGCAAGAGTACTGGAGTGGGGTGCCATCACCTTCTCTGAACCTGTCCCTAAATGAGTCTAATCTACCCCATGCATGTCCAGGAAGTCACAAGCTCCCTCTTACTGGGCACTGTCAGTCTTCCAAATGCCTACTATCGTTCCACCTGGGTGGCCTGAAATCCTTTCACACTCAACAAGTGCAATACTGAATTTGCTGTCTTCTAAATCTGAATTTTTTCCTGCATTCTCCATTTCAGTTGGTGGAAAAACCATCAACTCATAACTCAAGCTAGAAACCTGGAATTCAACCAAAACTCTTTCCTCTTGCAGGGCTGCTGAGTTTTCCACCCAGGTTATCTCTTTTTTTTTTTTTTTACTTCAGTCTCAACTACCACAGCCATAGTTCAGATTCTCATCACCTATCACATAAATTACTATAATGGTATTTCTCCTGATAGAGCTACCAAAAATCTCACCCCATCCTCAACCACCACTGGCTTAAAATCCTTTGATACTTCCATTCAGGATAAATTTTAACATGTTTCTCTCATCCTTACACATACAAACACACAGGAACACTAAACTTCTTATACTGCACTGTGTTATTTCTTGTTTTTATAATAACTTTGACCATGGTAATCTCTCTTCCCATATGCCTTCTTTTCTCACCTTCACCAGATCACTCTGCTTAATTATATTCTATTCATACTCCAAGACAGGAGAAGTCACCTTGTAGAAAGCCTTCCCTGATCTCCACATCCAAATTACAAGATACATTAAGTACACCTCTCTGCTCTTCCATTGCACCCTGTACTTAATTCCCTTAGCACACCTGCTGCACCGCTGTGTGATATCCATTAAGGTGTATGTTGGCTTTTGGGGGATTTTTTTTTGGGGGGGGGCTCCAAAATCACTGCAGATGCTGATTGCAGCCATGAAATTAAAAGACACTTACTCCTTGGAAGGAAAGTTATGACCAACCTAGATAGCATATTAAAAAGCAGAGACATTACTTTGCCAACAAAGGTCCATCTAGTCAAGGCTATGGTTTTTCCAGTGGTCATGTATGGATGTGAGAGTTGGACTGTGAAGAAAGCTGATCACCAAAGAATTGATGCTGTTGAACTGTGGTGCTGGAGAAGACTCTTGAGAGTCCCTTGGACTGCAAGGAGATCCAACCAGTCTGTTCTAAAGGAGATCAATCCTGGGTATTCATTGGAAAGACTGACGCTAAAGCTGAAACTCCAATACTTTGGCCACCTCATGCGACGAGTTGACTCACTGGAAAAGACTCTGATGCTGGGAAGGATTGGGGGCGGGAGGAGAAGGGGACGACAGAGAATAAGATGGCTGGATGGCATCACCGACTCGATGGACATGAGTTTGAGTGAACTCCGGGAGTTGGTGATGGACAGGGAGGCCTGGTGTGCTGTGATTCATGGGGTCGCAAAGAGTCGGACACAACTGAGTGACTGAACTGAACTTGGAAGCCGGATCAAGACTCTGTCTCACTCCACTTTTGTATCCCCAATACACAACACATTTAGCAGGTTCTTTAAAAATGTTGAATTAGCAAACAAGCGAGCTAATTAATTAATTAACCAATGGATCATTCCTGATCTTTTTAGTTAAATTCACATGGTAACACCGGTACCTTGAATGGGTCTACCCTGGGAGCAGAACCATTAACAATGAAGAGAGCTAAAACAAAGACATGCAGTGATCAAAGAATTAGGCAGGACTGGTAAACAGACACATCATTTTTTCCATATTGAAAACAAGTTGTCTTTTTTTTTTCTTTCAGATGCTATAAACTACAAATACAACCGAATCATAAAAATGTCACGTGACAGTTGTTTAGCATTTGCATATTGCCTTCTTAGGCAAAACTGCGTTCTGTCTTCAGAACAATTCTAGGATAAAAATTGAGACTTCAAGAAATTAGTAAGCACTTTCAAGTTGAAAAATTAGTTAAAGACTCAAATCCTACTTTTCTGACTCAGTCCTCTCACTATATTGCCTCAAAATTTTTTTTAATATTTCAATATAAAAACAATCTTAATCTCTGAATTTGACCCTGACTTCATTTTCCTGAAGCTCAGGAGAGCCCACACCGCTGTACATTTGTGTTGTCATCATAAACCTGGTTGCCTTTCCTTCTCAGGAAGGATGAACATAGCTTCCTCTAGGACCCAGTGACAGATGCTGCCCTGAAACAGCTTGAGGAGCTGCCTGACCCTCTCCCTGTCCATGGTTGCTTAGAAGCAAGAAAGCAAATTAGTATCCAAACAGTCTCCTTAGATGGAAAGCATAATTCATTCAACAGGTCAAATCCTATCCAACAAATGTCACTGAACATAAATCCTCAAGTGATAAAGAGACTCTCAGGATTCAACCCTGGACTATTTATTAAACGACAACCTTGATGTGACAAAGTGACACATATGCGCACGTACATACACACACACACACAGAATCCAGTTTTTATTTTGTTATTTTGTATATGTTCTTAGCATTTTAATGTGTTAACTCATTAATCCCAATAACATGTCTATAAGACATTTTTAATAATTCCATTTATGGCTAAAGAAATTGACACCTGGAAGAGATGCGTGGCTTGAGTTTACAAGACTAGCTATACACTCAGTGGTGATGAAGACAAATTGAGTTAAACTACTTAATCAAATCCACACTTTACCATTTGCCTACTATGTGTAAGTTACTTGATCTCTCTAGCCTTGATTTCCTCTTTTGTGAAATGGAGTTAATAATGATAACTTTCATCATATGGCTCTGCTACTATTTAGGACTCCAACTCTGCTTGGAGTGGATGTGGAAGAGTGTATGTAGAGAAAACACATGAGCTCTTTTCACCTCAGCAGAGGTGACTCACATTAGTCACCCACTCCCACAAGCAAGAGAGCTGGGAAATATGGTCTAGAGGTGTGCCAAAGAAGGAGAAAACACAATAGTGAATCCTGATGAAAAACAAGGCAACCCTGCTGGATCTTTTACAGAGCTTTATCATGACAATTGAATAAGATAGGATGTATAAAGTGCCTAGCATATTATAAGTATTCAATAAACGCTAGTTTTAATAACTACTCTTGCTAGAACCAAGAAACTCAGAATTCATAATGTCTCATCTACTGCTTTTTTCTTAACCCTTGGAGTATAGTACTTCTTTGAATTTATTGTACTAACTGTGCCTAGCCCTTTCCTTCAAAAAAAAAAAATAATGAACTATAAGGGGATACTGAATGAGTATCATAATTAAAAATATATATATATAAATCAATTTATAATAATTAGAGTAAGACACATTCTCCTATTCATTTAATTAACAGATATGTATTAGATATTACAATGAGCCAAATATTTTTTAGTAGTTATCACAAAGACAAAACAGAATTTTTGTGATAGAATTTTCCATTGTTTAATGATAGTTGATACAATGCAGCTGTCAGACTATTTGGAGAAGATAGACAACATATCTTGACTGAGAGGGATGTGGCAGGGGAGTCTGAGAATCAATGCTATATGCACAGCAGTGGCCCAACAAGCTCCCTGAAAGCAAGCCTATCAAACCTCTTGTCCTGGCACAACCAAAACATAAAGACACTATACAAGTCATAGATATCCCATTTCTTACATTCGTTTACAGGGCAAGACCATCAGGCAGCATACACTCAGTAATAGGACCAGGTTCTATAGTACTGAACAACCCTAAATAAAGAGTAAATTTGACAATGCTAGACCTGCTTACCTTCTTGTTCTCCTCTGAATCAGGCACTATCTGCTGATTCTCATGACATTCAACCCAGGCATCTCTCTACAGGTAGGTCCTTCTAGTTCATGCCGCCGTTATAGGAGAGCTTTAAAAACAAAAGGAGGGAAAAGATGCCATGACAAAGAATTTTCCCAGAGTATTTATTTCTGCTTTCTGATGAGGAATGACACCAAACATTCCCTCATTTCTTAAAAATTTTTCTACACCTACTATGTACACAGCAAGTTCAAGAAGACACAACCCCTATCCACTAGTAAGGATCATGCTTAAAATATAGCTTAAATTTTTCAATGAACTTCCTCAAAGTTCAAAGTAGAAACAGAAAGTAAACCTTTAAAACCTACCTTCAATGTAATTGTCCCTATCAGAAACAGCTTGTACCCCTAAATATCTCCCTCTCCTAGCCACTGACAAGTTAGAGATGTCCTGCAGAAAGTAGTCATGACAGGATTCCAGCCAACATTGGTTCTCTCTTCCTCTGTCTTCTCAGGCCCACTTAGCTCTGCCCCAATGTCTCCAGACTCTTTCCTGCTTTGCAGAGAGTGCTTTCCACTTCTTTTCACAACCTGTGTAAACTTCAATCTCAACTTTCTCTTGGATATTGTTTGAATAACATTTTCCCTCCTTACATTTGATTTTCCTGAATATGCACATAGAACTGGAAGTTGGGACACTCAATAAACCTTTGATTTCACTCCACAGTGGGCCTATCTCTTTAAAAGCCATGTCACCTAGATCATGATTAGCTAACTTTCCTTTTCTAAAAGCCAGTCCCTCTTGGAGAGAAAACAAAATGTCTTAGAAAGAATTGAAAGGTCTTGCTTCTTGACATGGTCCCATCATTTGCCAGCTGTGTCAGCCTAGCAGATAACCTCCTCACTTGATAATTTTTTGCCACCACTGTTACACACACAACACTTTCAGAAACCTCTCAGATGACTTTTTAAGTCATCTCACCTTTATGCTGGGTCTTCCTTGGTGGCTCAATTGGTAAAGAATCTGACCACAATGCAGGAGACCCAGGTTCAATCCCTGGGTCGGGAAATCCCCTGGAGAAGGAAATGGCAACCCACTCCAGCATTCTTGCCTGTAGAATTCCATGAACAGAGGCACCTGGGGGTCTTCAGTCTGTGGGGCCACAAAGAGTCAGACACGAATGAGAGACTGGCACTTTCACTTTTCACCTTTATGATAGTGGAACTCTCCCCTGCAGTTTTAACATCATGGCAAATGCAGTGATGATTTGGATTTTTTATGTAGAACTAAATCTGCAGTGAGCCTTGTACTGCAGCTGATGTTGAGTGCAGTCTGACGCCTGATCAGGGCCATCAACATCAAAGTCTTTTTAGACTTAAGTCAAAGCGGCATTGAGTTGACATTACTGAAGTTCTCATCTTTCACGGGTAACCCTGGTGTGGCACCTGACCCTGTTGGATGCAGGTGATCCTGTGCTTCTGCCAGGAATCTATTTCTCTTGGAAAGAGGTCACTGGGGACACCTAGGTACCCACTGTCTGGAGCTGCCTACTCAGCTTGTCATAGCCATGAGAATGCACTTTGCAGATCTCCCAACTTGGGGAATGTAAATAATAAGATTTCTAGCTACTGAGCTCTGAAATTCTCAGCAGGGTTTGTGTGAGGCCATATCTCATGTGGATTGCCACCAGCCACAGATGTGGCAGGAATATTAAGACAGGCCCATCTCTAGGAGATACAGTTTTCCTCCAAGGGTGAGTTTGGGCTCATCTTCCTGATCATTTGCACAGCCCTCCTTCAACTGCATGACAGTCTGCCATGTTCCATGCTACATTCTCCCTCTCTCTCTTCACACGGAGTCATACTTGCATTGTACTCTGATGACTTTCCCATCTTACCCAGCTCCCTCATCTTTCTCTCATTCAGCTGTATTTCCTAATAAAATTTTTGTGTATTTAATCTCATGTTAATGTCTGCTTTTTGAAGAAGCTGAGTTTACACAGTTCTCCTCTTTCTTGGTTTGGGTAGGAGACTTTGCTGAGCTGTGAATTTCTTATTTTCTGACTGGTTTATTGAATGCGCTAGACTCTAGAGAAATCAAGTTTATTTTTCTCACCACTGTTGCCCTGCATACTTGCCCCACGGTCTCATTTTTCTCCCCATTCATAAAATTTGGGTTAGGTTTTATATCAGTTAGAAATAGGTTTTATTAGGAGAAATAGAACCCCGAAAATGGAGAAAATAAGATAGAAACATATTTATAAATATCTCATATAAACTTAGTTTGGAGGTGAAATGTGCAAGGCTGGTGTTGTAATTCATGTTCCTCAGGGAGTCAGGTTCCTGTTAGCTCACCGTTCCTCTAAACCTAAAGGGTGAAACCCCAGCTCCATCTTCATGGTCCAGAATGGCTGCAGGAGATCCACATTCCAAGGGGTGAGATAAAGGAAAAAGAAAGGATAGGAATTCTTAGTGAAACTTAATAAAGGTACCACACAACACTTTTGTTTCCAGTTCACTGTCCAGAAGGCTGTTTAAGGTAGTTTTTTAGGTAGGGCACAACCTGCCTAGTTGAAAATCCAGGTTTATTATAAAGTAAGGAGGAGAGAAGGGACAGGCAACTGGCAGTCTCCACCACAGCTTCCTTAGCTCTTCCAGTAATTCAGCTGTCCTCTGGTCACAATCAGGGAATAAAAGGCTTTGTCCATTATAATATTAAAACCCAAAATACTCACCCAATTAAAAATTTCCCTGCATGTACTAGAGAGTAGGCCAAGGTGAGCTTCTGTACTGCCCCACCTCCATTCCCCTGTCTTTCATGAGACCATCAATGGCTCTCCATGTCCCAGCTGGAGAAGACAAATAGAGGACAGAAAGTCCCAACTCCACTGGCACAGTTACAAATCTAGCACTGGAATTTTCTGTGCTTAACAGATTCCAATGCTGATTTGTTCTCTAAGGGTGTTTTGTGATTTCTTCAGAGACACCTAAGCCCTGTAGTATTCTCATCTGCAGTTCCATTATTGCGGGTGTGTCAGAGACTGGCATTCCCCCTGCTTATTATGTAGTGATGGAATTCCAATTATTAAACTGGACAAATGACCTCCAGGCATAAGGACCACATTTACCAGATGATGGTACATTAATGATGAAAAACTTTTTTACAGCCAGCTTCTGTTTGGATACATAAAGAACTTGGAAGTCATACTACCTCCCTCACAACAAAAGAAAAACAAGAGGAAAATAAACAACTTTGCTTAGGTTCATTTCAGAATTGAGGTCATAGGGCAAACCAATGTCCTAGAAACTGGAAAGACAAATAGGCAAACAGAACCACAACAGAGAACACACAGAGGTTTCTCTTCTTCGCCCTTAAGGGAAACCACTTTATAGAGCCTAACTCAAGTGGGAGAAAGAAAATACCCAACGTCAGCCTCTGTCCCAAGCTTCCTGTCTCACATAAATAATAAAAATTAAAAAGTGAGATGCACTTAGGAAGGTCGCAGCCCAGTGACTCTCTCTGAAAGACTACGAGTGAGTCATAGAGTACAGAATGCTCTCCTTCTCTTCTCACAGCTTACCACTCATCAACAGAGTTCTTGGGCACTAATATTAACAGAAAATTTCAACCGAAGAACTTCAAGGCTAAGACTCTGTTTAAGAGAGAGTTCCCAGGGAAATCCAAAAACAACCCTGAATACAAAAATAAGGATGCTAAAGAAAAATCGAGGCTTCAGACCCCTACAGCTGGTAAACAGAGCACATCTGCTATTAATACTAAGATGAACATAAAACTTCACACTAAAGCACTATTTGTCTCAGTTCCTATTACCCAACACACCATGCTGGCTTTCAACAAAAATTACAAAGTATACTAATGTCTTATAGGCAAGGAAAAACACATCTTAAGATACAAAGCAAGCAAGAAAACCAAAATACAGATATTTTGGAATTATCAGACTAGCCAAAATAACTATGATTTATATCCTAAGCCTCTAGTGGAAAAAGTAGACATCATAGAACAGAGTAACATAAGCAGAGAGATGAAAACTCTATGAAGAAAAAATGAAACGCTACAAATCACAACCAGTGTAACAGAAATGAAGATGAACATTTACTAGCTTCCTTTTTAGTTAGGTGTAACCAGGGCCGGCAGCCGAGAGGAGCTACCCCACGTCCAACAGGCGGTGGCTGCGTGGGCGCAGGAGGGCCGAGAGGAGCTACTCCGCTTTCAAGGTCAGGAGGGGCGGCCTTGAGGAGATACCCCTCGTCCAAGGTAAGGTACAGCGGCTGCACTTTGGTGGAGCGGCTGTGAAGAGATTTTCCACGACCAAGGTAAGAGAAACCCAAATAAGACGGTAGGTATTGCTAGGGGGCATCAGAGGGCAGACACACTGAAATCATAATCACAGGAAACTAGCCGATCTGATCACATGGACCACAGCCGAATGTGGTCCACTGGAGAAGGGAATGGCAAACCACTTCAGTATACTTGCCTTGAGAACCCCATGAACAGTAACAAAGGGCAAAATGATAGGATACTGAATGAGGAATTCCCCAGGTCGGTAGGTTCCAGGTATGCTACTGGAGCTCAGTGGAGAAATAACTCTAGAAGGAATAAAGGGATGGAGCAAAAGCAAAACCAATACCCAGTTGTGGATGTGACCAGTGATAGAAGCAAGGTCCAGTGCTGTAAAGAGCAATATTGCATAGGAACCTGGAATGTTAGGTCCATGAATCAAGGCAAATTGGAAGTGGTCAAACAGGAGATAGCAAGAGTGAACGTCGACATTCTAGGAAATCAGTGAATTAAAATGGACTGGAATGGGTGAATTTAACTTGGATGAACATTATATCTACTACTGTGGGCAGGAATCCCTTAGAAGAAATGGAGTAGCCATCATGGTCAACAAAAGAGTCCGAAATGCAGTACTTGGATGTAATCTTAAAAATGACAGAATGATTTCTGTTCATTTCCAAGGCAAACCATTCAATATTACAGTAATCCAGGCCTATGCCCCAACCAGTAATGCTGAAGAAGCCAAAGTTAACCGGTTCTATGAAGACCTACAAGACCTTTTAGAACTTACACCCAAAAAAGATGTCCTTTTCATTATAGGGGACTGGAATGCAAAAGTAGGAAGTCAAGAAACACCTGGAGTAACTAGCAAATTTGGCCTTGGAGCACGGAATGAAGCAGGGCAAAGGCTAATAGAGTTTTGTCAAGAGAATGCACTGGTCATAGCAAACACCCTCTTCCAACAACACAAGAGAAGACTCTACACATGGACATCACCAGATGGTCAACACCGAAATCAAATTGATTATATTCTTTGCAACCAAAGATGGAGAAGCTGTATACAGTTAGCAAAAACAAGACCAGGAGCTGACTGTGGCTCAGATCATGAACTCCTTATTGCCAAATTCAGACTTAAATTGAAGAAAGTAGGGAAAACCACTAGACCATTCAGATATGACCTCAATCAAATCCCTTATGATTATACAGTGGAAGTGAGAAATAGATTTAAGGGACTAGATCTGATAGAGTGCCTGATGAACTCTGGACAGAGGTTCGTGACATTGTACAGGAGACAGGGACCAAGACCATCCCCATGGAAAAGAAATGCAAAAAAGCAAAATGGCTGTCTGAGGAGGCCTTACAAATAGCTGTGAAAAGAAGAGAGGCGAAAAGCAAAGGAGAAAAGGAAAGATATAAGCATCTGAATGCAGAGTTCCAAAGAATAGCAAGGAGAGATAAGAAAGACTTCCTCAGTGATCAATGCAAAGAAATAGAGGAAAACAACAGAATAGGAAAAACAAGAGACCTCTTCAAGAAAATTAGAGATTCCAAGGGAATATTTCATGCAAAGATGGGCTCGATAAAGGACAGAAATGGTATGGACCTAACAGAAGCAGAAGATATTAAGAAGAGGTGGCAGGAATACACAGAAGAACTGTACAAAAAATATCTTCACAACCAAGATAGTCACGATAACGTGATCACTGACCTAGAGCCAGACATCTTGGAATGTGAAGTCAAGTGGGCCTTAGAAAGCATCACTACAAACAAAGCTAGTGGAAGTGATGGAATTCCAGTTGAGCTATTTCAAGTCTTGAAAGATGATGCTGTGAAAGTGCTGCACTCAATATGCCAGCAAATTTGGAAAACTCAGCAGTGGGCACAGGACTGGAAGAGGTCAGTCTTCATTCCAATCCCAAAGAAAGGCAATGCCAAAGAATGCTCAAACTACCGCACAATTGCACTCATCTCACACGCTAGTAAAGTCATGCTCAAGATTCTCCAAGCCAGGCTTCAGCAGTATGTAAACCGTGAACTCCCAGATGTTCAAGCAGGTTTTAGAAAAGGCAGAGGCACCAGAGATCAAATTGCCAACATCCGTTGGATCATGGAGAATGCAAGACAGTGCCAGAAGAACATCTATTTCTGCTTCATTGACTATGCCAAAGCCTTTGACTGTGTCGATCACAATAAACTGTGGAACATTCTGAAAGAGATGGGAATCCCAGACCACCTGACCTGCCTCTTGAGAAACCTGTATGCAGGTCAGGAAGCAACAGTTAGAACTGGACATGGAACAACAGACTGGTTCCAAATAGGAAAAGGAGTACGTCAAGGTTGTATATTGTCACCTTGCTTATTTAACTTATATGCAGAGTACATCATGAGGAACGCTGGGCTGGAAGAAGCACAAGCTGGAATCAAGATTGCTGGGAGAAATATCAATAACCTCAGATATGCAGATGACACTACCCTTATGGCAGAAAGTGAAGAGGAACTCAAAAGCCTCTTGATGAAAGTGAAAGAGGAGAGTGAAAAGGTTGGCTTGAAGCTCAACATTCAGAAAACAAAGATCATGGCATCTGGTCCCATCACTTCATGGGAAATAGATGGAAAAACAGTGGAAACAGTGTCAGACTTTATTTTTTTGGGCTCCAAAATCACTGTGGATGCTGATTGCAGCCATGAAATTAAAAGACGCTTGCTCCTTGGAAGGAAAGTTATGACCAACCTTGACAGTATATTAAAAAGCAGAGACATTCCTTTGCCAACCAAGGTCCGTCTAGTCAAGGCAATGGTTTTTCCCGTGGTCATGTATGGATGTGAGAGTTGGACTGTGAAGAAAGCTGATCGCCGAAGAATCGATGCTTTTGAACTGTGGTGTTGGAGAAGACTCTTGACAGTCCCTTATACTGCAAGGAGATCCAACCAGTCCATTCTAAAGGAGATCAATCCTGGATGTTCATTGGAAGGACTGATGCTGAAGCTGAAACTGCAATACTTTGGCCACCTCATGCGACGAGTTGACTCACTGGAAAAGACTCTGATGCTGGGAAGGTTTGGGGGCGGGAGGAGAAGGGGACGACGGAGAATGAGATGGCTGGATGGCATCACCGACTCTGTGGACATGAGTTTGAGTGTACTCTGGGAGTTGGTGATGGACAGGGAGGCCTGGCGTGCTGTGATTCATGGGGTCGTGGAGAGTCGGACACGACTGAGTGACTGAACTGAACTGAACCATATACCAGTTTTCTGACAAATAGAATATGAGAATAACTGATATGCGAAAATTTCAGGTTAGGCTTTGAAAAGACATACTGTCTGTAATAGTCATTAAGATTGTTCACTTATATTCTGCTGTAGGATTGTACTTCTGTACTCTTTGATGTTAGGTGTGGTCATGACATTAGTTCTGGCCAGTAGGTAAGGAGCAAAATCTTTTAGCTGCTGATGCAAGACTATCCAGCTTGCCCTTCTCTCCCCACAGGCCCAAGCAATGCTCCAAACAGTGCAGATCCATCCTTTGTTGTCCTTCAGTGAAAGTAACATGAGGCAGAATCACTAGTGATCCCTAATCAACATATCACATAAGCAAAAATTATGCCACTAATATTTTGAAGATAATGATTACCATAGTACCATCTAGCCTAATCCAACTAAAATCCCTCCTCTTTAACTCTCCATCTTCATCCTAGCTGAAACGCAGACATAATGATGAGCCATGTTGGAGCATGTGAACAAGATCATACAAGAGCAACAAAATGAAAGAAATCTCTGTCTCAAGAATTCTCAGGGCAGGGCTGTAATAGCAGCTCAAATTTTTCTATGAAAGAAAAATAAAATTCTCTCTTGTTTAAAGCATTTTTTGTTATAATTAAATAGATAGCCTAACCTATGCCTCCTCTAGCCAGTAGCTTACTCTTCCATTTGAAAGAAATCTGGAAAACCCCCTTTGTTACTATAATATTGGAAGTTTTGAAGTTCTGTGTTTTACCATCTATTTATAAACAGATTCAGACACACCACTGTACTAATTATTAGCTCTCAGGAAATGTAAAATGAAAATGATGAATACTATTACCCACATGTGTATAACCACAGGGCAAGTTTGATCCCTACCCTACCTTGGCTTCTGTTGGAAATCCGAAGTATTTAGAGCTATGAGTTTAAACAATGTAACCACTAAAATGACTAATATTGCCAATAAGGGGGAAGTCTAAAGCTGGCCAGCAAGGAACTCAGTGTTTATACTGGAAATTGCCCCAGGTGAGGTTAAAAAGCAAGAGATACATATTGTAAAGCCTTTGTGGAACTAGCAAGTGTGCAGTCAGATGTAATTGCAATGCCTTAAATTAAGAAACTGCCCATTTCTTCAATTAAATAATTCCCCAAACAAAGTCACTTAAACAGTATACACTTGCAAAGTCCTTGTGTAATTGTATCACTTAGGAGGGCATCAGGAAGACTGCAAATTTTCAAGAAAGAAACCACAACACAAACTTAATTAAACAAAGAAAGATAACTCTTTCCTCTGGAAAACTAGATAAGGCTTCAGGAAAAGCTTGATCCAACAGCCAAGACTACGACCAAAAACTGGTTTCTCTGTCTCCATTTCTGGACGCACTTTCAGGTGTTGGCTACAATCTCTAAGGCAGTACCCCATCCCTCCTCCCATCTTGGGATGGTTTCCACAGGACTATGTGTCCCTTTGTCTCCATTAAGAAAGAGGATGCCACCCAATCCCAGCAAAAATCAGGAGTCTCCGTGTGCCTGAACTAGTGTCGGTCATGCGTCCATCCCTGAGCAGAACAGATGAGAGCTGAGATACATACTGTATCTTTTTTGGGTAAAGTCAATATCTTCTGAAACATGGGGAAGTGAGAGATATCTGCATCAACTGCTAGTTCCTTTTCCTCCCACACAGGCAACTAGAATGCATTTCTGACTTTTCTTGCAGCTATATGTGATCATGTGACGGAACTGTAGCCAGTGGTATGAAAGCTTTGCCCAGGACAACCTTCCACATGTGATATTCTCTCTTTTCCTACTTACCTCTTAAAAACATGACTAAACATTTAGAGGAGGGCAGAGTCAAGAAGATGGAAGGAGTGGAGATTTCCAAATGAGGAAATAGAAGCCACTTTATTAGGATCACCTGCATCACACAATGAAATGGGTGGGAAGTATATTTTATAATATTTAGGCACTGAAATTTTACCATTTATTTACTACAACAGTAAGCATTACTTTAACTATGATACTACAAAGAACACTAGAGTGATATTTCTAAGAGTGGGTCAAATGGGTGTAGGGCAGCCCAAAATAAGCAATGTCCACTGCAACAATGGTTTTTAAATTTGGGGTTGTCTTTAAATAAAATGGAAGCAATTGTGCTGCCAGAGACATCTGAGTCTATGTGCATTTTCTTTCTTAGAAGAAGAGCATTGTAATGACTTCGCCACAAACCAAATAAACAAAGCAGCAATTGCCTCTTCTACTATAATAAGCTTTTGCAAACATGCCCTGCATTTGCACATGGCTTCCTTAATAAATGGATGCTATTTTCTTATGTTTACCAGCAGTCGTATCAAACAAGAGATGCAATTTAAATTTGCTCTGCATCTCAGGGAACCACTCTTCAATACAACTAGCATTATCTAAAATGAAAAATGTCATTTTTGTAAAATCTCTTCCCTTCAATTTTGACATGTAAGCAGAAAGCAAACAAAAGAAAGCAAAAACCAAGAGGCATAGAGAAGGTAGTAAAGAAGAAGCTGTGAAAAATTTCCAAAGCCAGTGAGAAAGGCAATTGAGAGTGACTGGTTGAAACCCAAGTTAATTACCTCCTATCCGAAGTGAATATGAGCAGAATGGAGTGAGATTGGTACCAAGATCAAAGTATGAGTAGGTGTTCAAAAAAAGAGACCAGAAACAGACATGTCAGACAGAGTAAATGCTCTGCCTAGAGAGTTCCTTCCTTTTTAGCTGGGTACATTCTACTTATCTTGCAGGGTTCAGCTGAAATATCACAGCCTTAGGATAGATTTGGATGACAATCCTCTCCTCACCTCCATGTAATTTGTCCCCTTAAAATAACTTAATGACTTTTACTCTTCTCCCAAAGTTCTTCTCTTTATTGTAATTAAAGACTTTTCTGTGTAATTATGGAATGCCTGTATTCCCATCTAGAATGAAAATTCTATGAAGGCAAAAACCACGCTGACTTCTTCATGTGTCTATTTCCAGGGCCTAACACAATGCTTGGCACATAGTAAGAACTCATTAATTTGAATAGCTTTCTGGTGAATGGTGGGGACAAGTGCCTGAGTACATCTTAGCCAGACATTTTTCTTTTGACCAATTTTGGGAAAAACAAAACAAAACACTAGAAACCAATAGAATATTCTCTCTTAAATCATCCAAGAAATCCTGTTTTGCAAAACATTTAGAAAGATTGTGGAAATTTTCCTCTGGATTCCATAAGAAGGGGACAAATACTATCACATCATTGTATATGGACAACAAGAATTAAGCTGTAATCGACCAATCCTATAACCCCAGCACAGACCTCCCCCCCATTACTTTCTTTTTTTTTTCTTTTCAGTTTTCTATTTTTATTTTTATTTTTTTTAATTAATTAATTTTTTATTGGAAGCAAATTATTTTACAATATTATATTGGTTGGTTTTGCCATATATTGACATGAATTCGCCCCAGGTTTACATAAGTTCCCCCTTCTGAACCCCGCCTCCCACCTCCCTCCTCCCTTTATCCTCCCTCTGGGTCATCCCCGCATGCCAGCCCCGAGCATCCTATAACATGCATTGACCCTGAACTAGTGATTCATTTCACATATGACAACATACATGTTTCAATGCCATTCTCCCAAATCATCCCACCCTCACCCTCTCCCACAGAGTCCCAAAGACTGATCTATACATCTGTGTCTCTTTTGCTGTCTCGTATACAGGGTTATCATTTGCATCTTTCTAAATTCCATATATATGCATTAGTATGCTGTATTGGTGTTTTTCTTTCTGGCTTACTTCACTCTGTATAATAGGCTCCAGTTTCATCCACCTCATTAGAACTGATTCAAATGTATTCTTTTTAATGGCTGAATAATACTCCATTGTGTATATGTACCAAAGCTTTCTTCTCCATTCATCTGCAGATGGCCATCTAGGTTGTTTCCATGTCCTGGCTATTATAAACAGTGCTGCAGTGAACATTGGAGTACATGTGTCTCTTTCAATTCTGGTTTCCTCGGTGTGTATGCCCAGGAGTGTGATTGCTGGATCATATGGCAGTTCTATTTCCAGTTTTTTGAGGAATCTCCACGCTGTTCTCCATAGTGGCTGTACTAGTTTGCATTCCCACCAACAGTGTAAGAGGGTTCCTTTCTCTCCACATCCTCTCCAGCATTTATTGCATGTAGACTTTTGGATAGCAGCCATTCTGACAGGTGTGAAATGGTATCTCATTGTGGTTTTGATTTGCATTTCTCTGATTATGAGGGATGTTGAGCATTTTTTCATGTGTTTGGTAGCCATCTGTATGTCTTCTTTGGAGAAATGTCTGTTTAGTTCTTTGGCCCATTTTTTGATTGGGTCATTTATTTTTCTGGAATTGAGCTGCAGGAGCTGCTTGTATATTTTGGAGATTAATCCTTTATCAGTTGCTTCATTTGCTATTAATTTCTCCCATTCTGAAGGCTGTCTTTTCACCTTGCTTATAGTTTATGAATAACAAAATCACTTTTCTATACATCCGCAATTAATACAACATGTTAATCAACTGTCATGGTTCAGTTGCTCAGTCGTGTCCGACTCTTTGTGACCCCATGGGCTGCAGCACAGCAGGCCTCCCTGCCCTTCACTATCTTCCGGAAATTGCTCAAACTCAAGTCCATCGAGTCAGTGATGCCATCCAACCATCTCATCCTCTGTCATCCCCTTTTCTTCCTGCCTTCAATCTTTCCCAGCATCGGGGTCTTTTCCAATGAGTTGTCTCTTCCCATCAGGTGGCCAAAGTATTGGAGCTTCAGCTTCAGCATCATGCTTTCCAATGAATATTCAGGGTTGATTTCCTTTAGGATTGATTGGTTTTATCTCCTTGCAGTCCAAGGGACTCTCAATAGTCTTCTCATACCACAATTCAAAAGCATTAGTTCATTGGTGCTCAACCTTCTTTATGGTCCAACTCTAACATCCATACATGACTACTGGAAAAATCATACCTTTGACTAGATGGACCTTTGTTGACATGGTGATGTCTCTTTTTATTTTTTTATTATTATTTTTTTTTAACTGAACTGAACTGAATTATTTTACAATATTATATTGGTTGGTTTTGCCATACATTGACATGAATCCGCCCCGGGTGTACATGAGTTCCCCTTCCTGAGCCCCCCTCCCACCTCCCTCCTCCCTTTATCCTCCCTCTGGGTCATCCCCGCATACCAGCCCCGAGCATCCTGTAACATGCATCGACCCTGAACTGGCGATTCGTTTCACATATGACAACATACATGTTTCAATGCCATTCTCCCAAATCATCCCACCCTCACCCTCTCCCACAGAGTCCCAAAGACTATTCTATACATCTGTGTCTCTTTTGCTGTCTCGTATACAGGGTTATCATTTGCATCTTTCTAAATTCCATATATATGCATTAGTATACTGTATTGGTGTTTTTCTTTCTGGCTTACTTCACTCTGTATAATAGGCTCCAGTTTCATCCACCTCATTAGACCTGATTCAAATGCATTCTTTTTAATGGTTGAGTAATACTCCATTGTGTATATGTACCAAAGCTTTCTTATCCATTCGTCTGCAGATGGACATCTAGGTTGCTTCCATGTCCTGGCTGTTATAAACAGTGATGCAATGAACATTGGAGTACATGTGTCTCTTTCAATTCTGGTTTCCTCGGTGTGTATGCCCAGGAGTGCGATTGCTGGATCATATGGCAGTTACTATTTCCAGTTTTTTGAGGAATCTCCACTCTGTTCTCCATAGTGGCTGTACTAGTTAGCATTCCCACAAACAGTGTAAGAGGGTTCCCTTTTCTCCACACCCTCTCCAGCATTTATTGCATGTAGACTTTTGCATAGCAGCCATTCTGACAGGTGTGAAATGGTATCTCATTGTGGTTTTGATTTGCATTTCTCTGATTATGACGGATGTTGAGCAATTTTTCATGTGTTTGTTAGCCATCTTTATGTCTTCTTTGGAGAAATGTCTATTTAGTTCTTTGGCCCATATTTTGATTGGGTCATTTATTTTTCTGGAATTGAGCTGCAGGTGCTGCTTGTATATTTTGGAGATTAATCTTTATCGGTTGCTTCATTTGCTATTATTTTCTCCCATTCTGAAGGCTGTCTTTTCACCTTGCTTATAGTTTCCTTTGCTGTGCAGAAGCTTTTGATTTTAATTAGGTCCCATTTGTTTATTTTTGCTTTTATTTCCAATATTCTGGGAGGTGGGTCTTGGAGGATCCTGCTGTGATTTATGTCAGAGAGTGTTTTGCCTACGTTCTCCTCTAGGAGTTTTATAGTTTCTGGTCTTACATTTAGCTCTCTAATCCATTTTGAGTTTATTTTGGTGTATGGTGTTAGGAAGTGTTCTAGTTTCATTCTTTTACAAGTGGCTGACCAGTTTTCCCAGCACCACTTGTTAAAGAGACTGTCTTTTCTCCATTTTATATTCTTGTCTCCTTTGTCAAAGATAAGGTGTCCATAGGTGCGTGGATTTATCTCTGGGCTTTCTATTTTGTTCCATTGATCTATACTTCTGTCTTTATACCAGTACCATACTGTCTTGATGACTGTGGCTTTGTAGTAGAGCCTGAAGTCCGGCAGGTTAATTCCCCCAGTTCCATTCTTCTTCCTCAAGATTGCTTTGGCTATTCGAGGTTTTTTGTATTTCCATACAAATTGTGAGATTATTTGTTCTAGTTCTGTGAAAAATATTGTTGGTAGTTTGATAGGCATTGCATTGAATGTATAAATTACTTTGGGTAGTATACTCATTTTCACAATATTTATTCTTCCAATCCACAAACACGGTATATTTCTCCATCTATTAGTGTCCTCTTTGATTACTTTCACCAGTGTTTTATAGTTTTCTATGTACAAGTCTTTTGTTTCCTTAGATAGATATATTCCTAAGTATTTAATTCTTTTCGTTGCAGCAGTGAATGGAATAGTTTCCTTAATTTCTCTTTTTATTTTCTCATTATTAGTGTATAGGAATGCAAGGGATTTCTGTGTGTTGATTTTATATCCTGCAACTTTACTGTATTCATTGATTAGCTCTAGTAGTTTTCTTGTAGAGTCTTTAGGATTTTCTGTGTAGAGGATCATGTCATCAGCGAACAGTGAAAATTTTACTTCTTCTTTTCCAATTTGTATTCCTTTTATGTCTTTTTCTGCTCTGATTGCTGAGGCCAAAACTTCTAGAACTATGTTGAATAGTAGTGGTGAGAGTGGGCACCCTTGTCTTGTTCCTGACTTTAGGGGAAATGCTTTCAGTTTTTCACCATTGAGGATAATGTTTGCTGTGGGTTTGTCATATACAGCTTTTATTATGTTGAGGTATGTCCCTTCTATTCCCACTTTCTGGAGGGTTTTTATCATAAATGGATGTTGAATTTTGTCGAAGGCTTTCTCTGCATCTATTGAGATAATCATATGAGTTTTAATGTGGTGTATTACGTTGATTGATTTGCAGATATTGAAGAATCCTTGCATTCCTGGGATAAAGCCCATTTGGTCATGATGTATGATCTTCTTAATGTGTTGTTGGATTCTGATTGCTAGAATTTTGTTAAGGATTTTTGCATCTATGTTCATCAGTGATATTGGCCTGTAGTTTTCTTTTTTTGTGGGATCTTTACCAGGTTTTGGGATTAGGGTGATGGTGGCCCCATAGAATGAGTTTGGAAGTTTCCCTTCTTCAGCAATTTTCTGGAAGAGTTTGAGTAGAATAGGTGTTAGCTCTTCTCTAAATTTTTGGTAGAATTCAGCTGTGAAGCCGTCTGGACCTGGGCTTTTGTTTGCGGAAAGATTTCTGATTACTTCCTCTAGTTCCGTGTGATGGGTCTATTCAGATTTTCTATTTCTTCCTGGTTCAGTTTTGGAAAGGTGTACTTTTCTAGGAATTTGTCCATTTCTTCCAGGTTATTCATTTTATTGCCATATAATTGCTGATAGCATTCTCTAATAATCCTTTGTATTTCTGTGTTGTCAGTTGTGATCTCCATTTTCATTTATAATTTTATTGATTTGGTTCTTCTCCCTTTGTTTCTTGATGAGTCTGGCTAGTGGTTTGTCAATTTTATTTACCTTCTCAAAGAACCAGCTTTTGGCTTTGTTGATTTTTGCTATGGTCTCTTTTGTTTCTTTTGCATTTATCTCTGCCCTAATTTTTATGATTTCCTTCCTTCTACTAACCCTGGGGTTCTTCATTTCTTCCTTTTCTAGTTGCTTTAGATGTAGAGTTAGGTTATTTGGTTGACTTTTTTCTTGTTTCTTGAGGTGTGCCTGTATTGTTATGAACTTCCCCCTTAGCACTGCTTTTACAGTGTCCCAGAGGTTTGGGGTTGTTGTGTTTTCATTTTCATTCATTTCTATGCATATTTTGATTTCTCTTTTGATTTCTTCTATGATTTGCTCATTATTCAGCAGCATGTTGTTCAGCCTCCATATGTTGGCATTTTTAATAGTTTTTCTCCCGTAATTGAGATCTAATCTTACTGAATTGTGGTCAGAAAAGATGCATGGAATGATTTCAATTTTTTTGAATTTACCAAGGCTAGATTTATGGCCCAGGGTGTGATCTATCCTGGAAAAGGTTCCGTGTGCGCTTGAGAAAAAGGTGAAATTCATTGTTTTGGGGTGAAATGTCCTATAGATATATATTAGGTCTAACTAGTCTATTGTATCATTTAAAGTGTGTGTTTCCTTGTTAATTTTCTGTTTAGTTGATCTATCCATAGATGTAAGTGGGGTATTAAAATCTCCCACTGTTATTGCATTGTTGTTAATTTCCCCTTTCATACTTGTTAGTAATTGTCTTACATATTGCGGTGCTCCTATGTTGGGTGCATAAATATTTATAATTGTTATATCTTCTTCTTGGATTGATCCTTTGATCATCATGTAGTTTACTTCTTTGTCTCTTTTCACAGCCTTTGTTTTAAAGTCTATTTTATCTGATATGAGTATTGCTACTCCTGCTTTCTTTTGGTCTCTATTTGCGTGGAATGTCTTTTTCCAGCCCTTCACTTTCAGACTGTATGTGTCCCTCGTTTTGAGGTGGGTCTCTTGTAGACAACATATATGGGGGTCTTGTTTTTGTATCCATTCAGCCAGCCTTTGTCTTTTGGTTGGGGCATTCAACCCATTTACATTTAAGGTAATTATTGATAAGTATGATCCCGTAGCCATTATCTTTATTGCTTTGGGTTCGAGTTTATACACCCTTTCTGTGTTTCCTGTCTAGAGAAGATCCTTTAGCATTTGTTGGAGAGCTGGTTTGGTGATGCTGAATTCTCTCAGCTTTTGCTTGTCTGTAAATCTTTTGATTTCTCCTTCATATTTGAATGAGATCCTTGCTGGGTACAGTAATCTGGGCTGTAGGTTATTTTCTTTCATCACTTTAAGTATGTCTTGCCATTCCCTCCTGGCCTGAAGAGTTTCTGTTGAAAGATCGGCTGTTATCCTTATGGGAATCCCCTTGTGTGTTATTTGCTGCTTTTAATATTTGTTTTTTGTATTTGATCTTTGTTAATTTGATTAATATGTGTCTTGGGGTATTTTGCCTTGGGTTTATCCTGTTGGGGACTCTCTGGGTTTCTTGGACTTGGGTGATTATTTCTTTCCCCATTTTAGGGAAGTTTTCAACAATTATTTCCTCAAGTATTCTCTCATGGTCTTTCTTTTTGTCTTCTTCTTCGTGGGACTCCTATGATTCGAATGTTGGAGCGTTTAACATTGTCCCAGAGGTCTCTAATATTGTCCTCATTTCTTTTAATTCGTTTTTCTTTTTTCCTCTCTATTTCATTTATTTCTACAATTTTATCTTCTAGCTCGCTTATCCTGTCTTCTGCCTTTGTTATTCTACTGTTTGTTCCCTCAGAGTGTTTCTGATCTCATCTATTGCATTATTCATTGTATATTGACTCTTTTTTATTTCCTCTAAGTTCTTATTAAACCTTTCTTCCATCTTCTCAATCCTTTTCTCCAGGTTATTTATCTGTAACTCCATTTTGCTTTCAAGATTTTGAATCATTTTCACCACCAAAATTCGAAATTCTTTATCAGGTAGATTCCCTATATCTTCCTCTTTTGTTTGTGTTGGTGGGCATTTATCTCGTTCCTTTACTTGCTGGGTATTTCTCTGCCTCTTCATCTTGCTTATATTGCTTTGCTTGGGGTGGCCTTTCCCTCTTCTGGCCATT